>NW_006435763.1:504162-532289 GCF_000325575.1 Pteropus alecto
CCCCCACCTCTACCATATGGTGTCATCGAAATAAAATGGACTTTAGCGTCTGACAGCCTTGAGCTGGTATTTAGACATTGCCACTTGCTCTGTAACGTTGGGAAAGTCACCAATCCTCTCAGAGCCTCAGTTTCTTTATATATAAACTCGGGAGAAGGGTGACAGTACTTATGCTGAATGTCTGTTCAAAAGAGATCAAAGTAATGAATATACAGCCCCTAAGCTATAACTAGGAGACAGTAATTATTACTTTTATTATTAATTATTTTATTAGATGTGGGTAATTACCTCGAGGTATCAGGTAGCCAATTCTTTCATCTTCAGAATCTAGAAAGCACAGTAAATTTTCCACAGCTTAGAGATCAACACTGGGAATATTTAATCCCTCTCCATCTCTGCTTCTCCCTCTGGCCCAACCCATTTCTGGTTCTAATGCCAAGAAAAACAGCGTGGTGGGGAGTGGAGCTTCTGCTGCCAACAGCACAGTTGAGAAAACCAAACTGCAGCTCCAGAAGGCAGCCTGACACAGCCACTTGTAGCCAGAAGCAGAATGCTGGGGTAGAGCACTTCACTGTTCTGTCTCTTGTCTTACAGACAAATGTCATTCCTGTCTGCACCATCAGCCTGCAAGCGGGGAAATAACGAACTGACAGGGACAACACTAAGGAAGTAGAGAGCACGTCCAGACGACAAACCACTGAGGTCTGGTAGTTGCAGGTGGGGTGGGAAACAATCCAGCTGCTGCTAACCAGATGAACTGCGAAATGCAGAAACATCGCGAGAGGCCTCAAACGTCTGCGATTCTCATCCCTGTCCTGACACCCAGGCTGGGTAGCTGTCGCTCGGTGCCCTGGGCTTCACTCTACTATGAGCACTCGCCTTACGACGTTTTGATTCAAAGATCATTCCTCTGTCTCTCTCACCAAACTGTGAGCTTGCTGAGGTCAGGGGTGTTGTGGGATTCATCTCTGCTTCACCCATACCCACCACGGGACTGGCACAGAATACGTAATCAGTAAATACTTGGCAAACAGATTAGTAGTGAGTGAGTGAGTAGGTTCAAGAGTGGATGATGAATGAAAGATGATTGGTCAGGTGAGTTGATAGACTGATAAACGGATGGATGGATGGATAGACAGACAGATGGTTTATTAGATGACTGATCACTGGATGACTGGCTGGGTGGATGGGTGGATAAATGGACAAACAGTTCAATCAGATCAGATATTCACAGTTAGTAGTTCTTTATCTTAAAGAGTAAAATTTGAGTTTATTTAAAGGGCTAGGTATTGTCATTTTCCCCCTTCCTCTCAACTTCCGAGGCAGATACTATCTACGAGAACCTCTAGGTCCTTTATGAAAATTTCCATCACTTATCCTAGAAACTGTGTAAGCGGTGGAATGAGCATCAGACTTGGAGACTCATAAGACCTAAATTTGAATCTTTTCTCAGCTATTGATAAAAAATGTCTCTATCTCCAAGTTTTCCCTACTCAAAAATCAGAGAATACCACCTGCTCCGCAGGGGTATCATGCAGCTAAAGTGAAACAATAAATATGAAATCCAACATGGTAAGGTTTGGCATATAATAGGTGCTCACCAAACCTGAGCTCACTATTTATTTGCATCATATTCAGAGGAGCACCAAAGTCAACCCCTTTATTCATTTTCGAACTTATTTTATAAATCTTATATCTTTCCCCCAAATGAAAGCTCACTTAGAATACCAATATCAGATAAAGCTCTATCATCTCTGGTTAAAGCTGGATCCCCTCTCGGTAACCCCTACCCACTCAGAGACCCCTGTGGCGCTGTGAAGGAATCTAGCGTTCCAGGGAACACAGAAAAAAACTTTCTCCTGTATGACACATGGTAGCCTCAGCCTGTGTTCTGCAGCACTGGGCCTGAAGCCTGCTGTTCTCCTCCTCCCTCCCTCCTTCCTTCCCTCCCTCCCACTCTCCTTCTCTTTCTCCTTCTGTCGGAGGAGCTCAGGGCTTTGCATTCATCTACAACACAGATGAGTTGATGACCCTGTCAGAAAAATAAAAATGGTTTTCATCTGTCTGTTCAGGAGTTTCTAGAAATACTTCTGAGAGGCTCTTTGAATAATTTACTCATTTGAAATCATTTAAATAATCTATTCCCTCATTTTCATAATTGATGGTGATGGCAAACTATCACGTGTGCAGCTTTTGTCTCACATTTATACCATCTGTCAGCTTAATCATGGCCCCGTCACCCTCAGATAGCTTCCTTGACAAACTGGGTTTGTGGGCTGGGTAGGGATGGATACTCTAGATGATGTGATCCTCAACTCTGGCTCTATCGTAATGCTGTTTGGACTCACATTCTGCCTTCACCACTGTCACCTTGGGCAAATCGTTTATCCCATGTAGCTTCCAATTTCTCTCCTATAACCTGGAACTCCAATTATAATTGGGCTGGCATTTATCGATAATCTATTATGTGCCAGCCAGTGTTCTAAGCACTTGATTTATTATTTTGTTTTATTTTCCCAACAACCCTATGAGGTAGGTAATATTATTATCTCCCTTTTAGATGTGGGAAAATGCAGAGCATATTGTAATACTTAAGTGAGAGAATGCATTGAGGACATTCAGCATGGTGTCTGGCGTATAACAGGAGCTGAACTAATGACTTCTGCTGCCATCGTGATCATCACACCCATCAACGGCATCACCACCACCACCACCATCATCAGTCGTCTTTGTCATCAACAGTCCCACCAATGTGTGTTCCCATACAGATGTCTTTTCTAGGAATTGTTTCTTTTTAAATTTCTCAAGTCTAGAAAAATTTTAGCAGAATGTTGTCTTGCAGGAGAGCACTGATTCAACTGCTGTTCTTTTTGGAGTTGGGCTGATGTTACAACTAAAAACAAAGCAAAACAAAGCAGTGCAGGGCAGAAACACACATCACACACACACACACACACACACACACACGCACACACACAAGGAGATGACATCACTTACTTCAGTTTGATGTGAGACCTACTATATTTTCCTCACCGTGACCTAACATATTGTATTGTGTGGGCATTTAAAATAGTCACTATGCATCATGACTCTAGGGAGGTGAGATGAGAACTTTAAATCTTTTATAATGCCTTCACTTTCCCTCTCTATGGCTCACATAATTTGAGAAACTTAATGATCATTATATAAGGAAACAAATTAAATTTCTCACAGACTCTGCTAAGGTACTGATATTGCCAAACCAATTTTACAAAAAGGCATTTCACTATAGACGTGGATTCTGGAGAAAAAGTGAAAGAGAGAAGAAGGGAGAGAGGGGTAGAAGGAGAGAAGAGAGATGAACTATGTCGTTCACAGGCATGGCAAATTTCTTCTGGAAATACTCAATGCAGAAATGCCTAAGCACAGACCCATGCTCAACCCCCTAAATTTTTTTATCTAACTGATTCATCTCTGTCATGAATCTCTTTGCAAACCATCCAGTCAATGCCATGAGCTTTCAAATCTGTTTCTGAAATTTCTCTCAGATCCTCTTGCCACTGTTCTTGCTCATTTCGATATTCCCTTTAACCTGAGCTACTTAAATAGCCCCTTAGAAATGTTCCCAAAGATCCATGCCAAACACCATTTTATTTTTAAAGAAGCAGTCTAGTTCATGGGGTTCATATATCCTGGCTTTGCAACTTACTAGCTCTGTTACCCTGAGCAAGTTATTGAATTTCTCTGGCCCTCATTCCCTTAATTTGTAAAACAGAGTAATAGTACTACCTGTATTGTGAAAATTAGATGAGTTTATATAACTGAATGCTTAGCATCCTGCAGAGTATATCAATACTAAACAAATGTAATCTGTTACTACTATTATTTTTATGTTGTTTTCTCTTCTCAAGTTCTTGAATGGTACCCTGCCCTTGCCCAAAGATTACTGAATAAATTACTGGAGTTTATAATTCCAATTCCAGCATGGTCCTTCATTCCCATAATTTCCCTTCAAACAATCTGTATTTATTTGCTATTGTCATGTAACAAGTTACCTCAAACTTAGCTACCTGGAACAACAGCCCTTAATGATCTCACGGATTTATAGGTCAGAAGTCCAGTGGGGCTCAGCCATATTCTCTACTCAGGGTCTCGCAAGGTCAAAATCAAGGTGTCAACTAGGCTGGGCTCCTAGCTGAAGGATCTGGGAAGAGTCCCTTTCTAAACTCGTTCTTGATGTTATTGGCTACATTCAGTTCCTTGAGGCTGTAGGATGGGGGTCCTTGTTTCCTTGCTGGCTGTTGGCCAGGGACTAAACTCAGCTCTTTGTGGCTACCTAAATTCCTTGTCCTATGGCCCCTCAATCCTCAGATCCAGCAGTCAGTTTAAATCCTTCTCATGCTCAAATATCTCTAACTGCTTTTTCTGCTATGAGTTGCAGGAAACTCTATTTTAAAAGGCTCATGTGGTTAGCTTAGGCCCATCCTAAGAGGGCCTGACACTTTTGCTTAACTCAAAGTCAACTGAAAAACCCCTTTTGCTATCCAATGTCACAATTATGGAAGACATCTCCTATTCACAGGTCCTACTCACCTTCCAAGAGGAGAGAACAGCAGAAGGGTGACAGTCACTGGGGGTCATTCTTAGAATTCTGCCTACCACACCAGCCACGTTTCAAACACTCTTCCTCCAATGGGCCTTGAGCATGCCTGTCTCTGGACTCAGGCCTTCAGTGCTCCTCCTGCATGGTTCAGAAGTCCAGATCACGCTCACTCTCGGAGACCTTGTTCACATGCCAAGTCCTCTGTATCGATGTCCTTGGTCCTTCTGCCTATGCATAACGCATCTCTTCTCTAAATACTATCAGAGGATCTTTTGTGGCACATGTCACACTGTCTGGTAGTTATGAGAATCTCCGAGTGCCCTATTAGACCCTAAAGACCTTGAAGGCTGGTCCATGTCTTATTGCAACTCTCTACAGTGACTTGCACATCATAGGTACTCAGGAAATTTTGTTCAATGGAATAAATGTGTGAATAAAAAAGGGTTATGTAACCCAAAATTTAACCATAAATGGAAACAGATTTACAGGGGACAGATTTAACTGAAAAAAAAAAAAACAATCATTTAATAACTCAATATTTATTGAGGGCTCATCAGGTGACAGGAACTGAACTACATCCACAAACAACATTTTATTTGGCATTGTTACTATCTCATTCCCCAGAGATTACTCAAGGAGCAACAAGACTCCAATTTCCTTATCTCCTTTTCTCGCTTATCATTTCTCTTAAGCATTGCTACTAAGCGGTGTATTGCAAAGGAATAAAGAGGCACAAAGACTAAGAAGCAAGAACTCTTGATATCTAGGATGACGTAGACGAAACCGTTTTGTCAAGGTTATAAAGACTCAATCTATGCCTTGAAGGAGTAGTTCTACACCTTTAAGGGACATGAGAATCACTAGCGGAGTGTATGAATATGCAGAATCAAAACCGATTACTCTGGAGGTTTGCGGTAGGGCTAAGGCCTCTATGTCTTTCCCGTAGTGACTCTGATATAGGAAGTCCAACAGACCACGCTTATAGGATGACCACACTAAAAGATAGTCCTCATTTGGGAAAACTGATTTAAAAAATCTTTTCATTCCTTCTCACATCCATTCTACGAATATTTATTGAGTCTCAGCTATTGAGCACCAGAGATGTAATGGTAAAGGAAAAAGTGAAAACGTGAAAGCAAACAAACAGTATTCTTTCAGTCACGGCCAGAATTCATGGCTTCACCAGTGGGCTGCCATAATATGTTTCTGTCCACTTGTAGAACATGTAAACAATGCATTTCCTTTCTATCAGTCTGCCTAAGTGTCCTATCAATTGTTATTTACTGGTATGCTCTCAGTTATAATTTTCCTCCATTATTTCTTTTACATAATCATCGGAAAGTGTGTGTGTAAAAGCCAATTACGATGCTTGCATAAATACTTCCTTTAGCAGGATGAACCTTTTTTTTAGATTATTGATATCTCTTTTCATTATCTCACACACACACACACACACACACACACACACACACACAACCAAATACACACACTTGAAATCTTCTGCACATTCTCATAAGTTCTGGAGACTGTGCCATTCTAGATTGAATGTGGTGGGAAAGTGATGGAGGGGTGGTTAAAATACAATGATTTAGAAGGGAAGGGGTTAGAGCACTCTATCATTAGAAATCACACCCCCTAATTGCACCCCATGCATACACCATTGTTGGTGAAAGCCTCACTAGATCTGATAGCACGTTGATATGCTGCAGAGAGAACTATACAGTCCAGAGATCCAACTTAGCTTTTTCCAAGATCTCTTTTATCATATCTGTTCTAGGAATTCTTTATCTGACAACTACTTCACAAGAAACAAAGGACAGGGTATATAATTCCCTTCTCTAATGAGACAAATTAGACAATGGAACTGCTGTGGAACAAAAAAGACAGGGCCTGCCAGATGTGATAAGTGCTTCTATCCCAAGTTCCAATTAGGTGGTTTTGGGTGGAATCTACTGCATCCAAGGAGAAAGAGGAGGTGGATGTCATTCTAACAGTGGGCAGAACTCCTTTAGTATTTCCTCTAAAACATCCTTTTTTCTACTATCAGTCATTCAGTATGATGCAATGATTAGGAACGCAGACTTTGGGGTCAGGCAGACCTCCAGTCACACCCTGCTTCCATCAATACTGGTCATAGGATCTAAAGCAGGTCTTTAGTCTCTCTAAACCTGAATTTCCATTTATGAGGCAGGGGTAAGAATACTGACTTTGGATGAGCTGTTGAAATGATTAAACGAGATTATGGATATAACATTCTCAGCATAGTTCTTGGTGCAGAGTAACTCTTAATAAGTGGTGACTGAAGTCGTCATTATCTGCAGATTGTATAGAGGCCCTTCTACGCACTAGAAACAAAGCCTTGTGGCAGAGCCAAAGAAACATATGAAAGCACCTATTCCCGGTAGGTCTCTAGTTTAAGTGAAGATGAATATGCAAGCAAACAGTTACAATACAAACTGGTAACACCCTCAGGAGTTAGTATGCAGGTCTGTAGAAATGAAGTGGAAAGGACCCAACCCACTTTGGATTATCCAGATGTAGGATCAATGGAAGAGATGTCCTTGGCAGAGGGGGAAAAATGTTCAAAGGGACAGGAACATCAGGACACACCACGCATGAGCAGATGACAACTGAATATGAGAGTTTGGGGGATACTGGGATAATAAGAATGAAGCTTTCTGTGCTGGGACGCAGGAGAATATCCATATTTGGGAGAGGAAGATGATGACTTTGACTTTGGACAAGATGAAGTTGGAGGTCTGTGGACTAACTATGCGGGCGTGTTTTGCAAGCAAGTCTGGAGAGCAGGAGATCTGGGCTGGGGGAGGGGCCCAGAAGTCATCACAGTGCCAAGGCAGCTGAAACCAAGGGCACCAACAAGAATGCAAGCTGAGCGATGCGAATGAAGAGGGAAGCAGACAAATCAGAGCGAGGAGAATGGGACACTCGTTCAGGAAGACATATTGATGGGTCTAGCTTATGTCTTCTGGGGCATCTCTATCATCTTTAATTAGGGCTTCTCTAGAAAATAAGAGGGTCGTTTTACTTTAATATTTATGAGATTTGTCCTATTTATGCTTGGAGTCCAAACTTCAAAACTGCTTTTAAAAATCTTTTTTTAAATCTCTCTCCCTCTTCTCTGTCTCTCTAAATATGTATCGCTTTTAAAGCTAGTTTGTCTTATGTATATATAGAGATATATACAGCATATATATATATACGCACACATATATATATATCTTCATTGTAAAGCTAGTATAACCCTGAAATGGTAAAAAGGATTATCCCTAAAGCATTTTTTTTTTCAGGTATTTAGTAAGAAATTGATTCAGCCTGGAGAAATCCAATCTATCACTCAAGGCCCAACTCTACCCTCATGACGACTTCTCCAACTGACCAAGTCTGTCGAATTCACCCTCTCTCCCTAGAGATGGCCCAATTAGGAGCTACTTAAAAAGAGGGATAGTTTCCTACTCATCCTTGCAGCTGCCCTGGTGCCTGCTGGAATGCTGGCCATAGAGATGGTACGCAGGGGGTATTATTTTTACTGGCCTTGGCTACCAATTGGCTTGCATCCAGGGTATTCTTTTCAAGCATCTCTGGGAAGACGTGGACCCACCAAGCTCCAAGGCAGAGCTAAATCACTGAAGAAAAGAAGAGGCAAAAAGTATAGAAGCCCTGATTTGCACGAGAAAGCCTGCCGAAAACTGAGTTCTGTGTCTGCTGAACACAGGCAGGCACTGTGCATAGAACTGGAATAATCCACACCAACCACATACACAGGCCGGGCAGGAAGCAAATGCCCCTCTAAGGGCTTGTCATATTTTCTAAGACACCTCATTACATGCTGCTGCTTCCAGTGACGCCACTGGGTGACCTCAGAGATGAAAAGAAATTGCCTCTGAGTCCCAGAACAACAGCTCCCCTCTTCTGCAGGCCTTCCCCTCTGCTGACCTGCTATACCAGTGGGTGCTGCTCAGGGGGCTGGTTTTAGGATAACATGACTGGTATTTACCTGCTCCACTGGCTTCCTCTTTCTTCGAGACAGAAGCACAAGGAGTTATTTCTGAAACACTGGATCCCCTGAGTGCCAAGAGAATAGACTCACTATAGGAAGCGTTTATGCATTCTAAGCTCAACTCGGCAGCAATTCCCCAAGCTGCCTTTTTGGGAAATTACTACGTTTCAATAGGAATTTGAAAGAGGACACACAAAATCTTAAAAGGGTATTTTCTGTATCTGGTAATAGAGGGTATCAAGGGCAGCCTTGGTTTATGCAATGTTATCACCTGCTGTTAGTGGCCTCCCTGTGAACACGCTCCCTGGCAAGGTCCAAAAGCAGCACAAAAAATCCACAGGTGTGAGGCAGGCCAGACTCGGACTGGTTAAATCCAACCAAGGAGAATGATTCTACAGCTCCAAAGGTGATCCTCAGATTGTGGAACTTTAAAAGGTTGAAAAATAACCCAAACTCAACAACATAGGCAGAGAGGCTCAAGTTCTCTACTTCCTATTAAGAAAAAAAATGAATAACTTGCATTTTGGCTTTGGATATGTAAGATGAAAACAACAACAACAAACCAGAACTTGAAGGATGAGTAAAAGAAGATGAAGATACAGGAAAGCATTACAGGCAAAAAAATAAATTAAAAAGTGGTCCAAGTCCCAGATGCATAAAGGAACCCACTTAGCATGCTGGTGGGGTGGTAAGGTGGGCCATAGGGGATGCCAAAGGGGAAAGAGGAGGTAAAAACTAGGGACAGTTAACTAGAATCCAATGCTTTTCTCAAGTATCACAAAAATACACACCCCACCGCCCTACACACTCACTAAAATCTAACTTCCGTGAGTACAGAAATTATTATTGTTTTGTCTCTCTTGCTCACTAATAGATTCCGAGCCCTAAGAATAGCACCTGGCACATAGTAGGCACTGAATAAACACTTGTTGAATGAATGAAGAAATGAAGTTGTCACTCAGTGCTTAGGTGTATCAGCTAAAGGAAAAATAAGAGTAGGTGTTCAATATAGCAACAATGGTTATTATTGTTATAGTTAGTATTCATGTCTGGGAGTTAAATATGAAATTCAGTAAATACTGGTAGTTAATTCTACTGGGTATGTCAATTTGAAGCATTTCAAAAATTGTTTTAAATTAAGGTGAGATGACATAGAATAAAATAAACAGATCTCATGTGTTAGTCTGACGCGTTTTGGCAAGTGTCCGGGATAGGGAACACTGTGCCCCCGCCCTGTTGCTGGTCCTCCCCCACGAGGTGGCCATTGTTCTGACAGCTAACCCCACGGACTAGTTTTGCCTCTTCTTGAACTTCACCTCAGTGGAACCATGCAGTCTAACCTTCTGTGTCTGTCTTCTTTTGCTCGGCACGAAGTTTTTGAAATTTATCCACACTGTTGTGGGAATTATTAGTTCATTCCTTATTAATGAGCAGCATTCCATTTTATGAATGGACCATAATTTGTTTATCCATTTCCTCGTTGATGGACATTTGAGTTCTTTTGGATGTTCTGCTATTATAAATAAAGTTGCAATGCACCTTCTTATACAAATATTACTTTTTGGGTACATGTTTACGTTTCTTTGCAGTAGATACCCAGGAGTGGAATTGCTGGATCTTAAGGTTTTTGTATGTTTAACTTTATAAGAAGCTGTCAAACACTTTTCAACAGTGGCTGTAAGTTTACATTCCCATCAGCAATATATAAGATGTTCAGTAGCTCCCTATCCTTCTAACACTTGCCATTCTTTTCTGTTTTAGCCATTATTAAGTGGGCATTATTAAGTGGGCATCTCACTGATGACAACATGTTAAACATGGTTTCATGTTTAGGTCATTTCCCACTTCTGTTTTTTCTCTTTTCATTATTGACTCATAGAAGTTCTTTATATTTTCTGAATATGAGTCCTTTGTTTTATATATTTTTTAAAATATTTTTTCCTAATTTGTGGCTTGAGTTTTTCATTTTATAACAGTGTCTATATACAGGTTAAAGTTTTAAATTTTCATGGAGTCTAGTTTATTATTTTTGCTGTATGCTTCATGCCTTTTGCATTCTGCTTTCTCGGATCGCAAAAATGCCCTCTCATACTTTCTTCTACAAATTTTATAATTTTAGCTTTTACAGTTAAGTCTGAAATTTATTTTTGTTATTTATTGTGTATAGTGTGAGGTCAAGGTTTATTTTTCCATTTTTCTTTATGGACATCCTTTTGATCTAGCACCATTTATTAAAAAGACTTTCATTTCCTTCATTATCTTAATTATTCAACAAAATGACTTGAATGTATATTTATGGATCTATTTTCATTATTTCATCATTATACAAGATGTTAGTTATAGGGTTTTCATAGGTAACTTTTATCAAATTGAAACATCTCCCTTCTTTATAATGAATGAATTCTGGATTTTGTCAAATGCTTTTTATGCATCTATTGAAATGACCATATAATTTTCTCCTTTATTATGTTAATATGGTAAATTACATTGATTTATTAAACCAATCTTGCATTCTTAGGATAAACATCACTTATCCACAAAGTATTAGCCTTTTTTAATATATTGCTGGTTTATGATTACTAATATGTTGAAAAACTGTGTAGACTGGTATTATTTCTTTCTTAAATGTCTAATAGAATTCATGGCAAAGCCATTTAGGCCAGGAGTTTTTCTTGTTTTTTAAATGGGAAGGTTTTCGGTTATGAATTCAATTTCTTAGCAAATTTAGGACTATTCAGATTGTCCATTTTTTTGTGTGTCAGTTTTGGAAAATTGTGGCTTTTCAAGAAATTTGCTCATTTTATCTACATTGCTGAATTTGTTGGCATAAATTTTATATCATTTTCAAAAATAATTTTAATGTCTAGGATCTGTAATGTCTGGTGATATCCTCTCTTTCATTTTTAGTACTGGTTATTAGGATTTGTGTTTTCTTTTTGGTGTGTGATCACTCTTCCTAGGAATTATGAATTTTATTAATCTTTTCAAAGAACTAGCTTTTGGCTTTGTTGGTTTTTCTCTCTACATTGTGTTCTACTTTGTTGATTTTTACTCTTCCATTTATTTCCTTCCTTCTACTTCATTTGGGTTAACTTTTGCTCTTCTAACTTCTTAATGTAGAAGTGTAAATCACTGACTTTACACTTTCCTTTTTTTTATTATAAGCATTTAGAGCTACGAATTTCCCTCTTATTCTTCCAATTTTGTTTAATATATTGTATTTTCAGTATCATTCCATTCAAAATATTTTCTAATACCTTCCTGAGTTCTTTGCGACCCATAGGTAATTCAGAAGTATACTGCTTAATTTCCAAACATTTGATACATTTCTTGATACATTTTTGTTATTAATTTTTATTTCAATGCTGTTGTGGTCAAAGAATGCATTGTGCATTATTACAATCCTTTTAAATATATTGACACTTGTTTTACGTCCCACAAGCAGTCCACTTGGTGCATTTTCCAAGTGCACTTGAAGAAGTGTGTATTTTGTAGCTGTTGGATGTAGCGTGTGAAACCTTCCAAAGCTTCATCTTCCCTTCTAGGAATCTGTCGTTGACTCCCACACACCCCGCCAAAGTCAGTGCTTCCGTTTGCACAGCACTTTCTTCTGACCCTAGTTAATTACACTATGGCTCCCACACGACACCCAGCATTTCCTTACCCCCGGGCTTTCTCGGGCCTCTGTCTGATGTGCCAAGTGAAGATAAATCTCAAGCTGCTGAAGTAGTTTGGAGGCCATGCGTTGCTTGTCAAAAAAAGACAAGATAACAATATAGGCTTCATTTGCAGTCTCTTTCATTCTGCTCTTTATGTGATATTGTGACAACTAATTTGAGAGTTGAATTATAGGGGAGGATAGTGTGTGACTGGGACAGCTCTTGTCATTTCCGCACGGGATGATTTGAAAACCCTGTGAAGTCTTCCCTCTGACCCACGACATGCCTGTACAGTGCACAAGATGATTTTTTCCTACATGGTTATTTTTTCATATTTTTAATACTTAATATATATGTACTAGAAAATGTGCTTTACAAGAAATATAATTTCCCTCTCCAACCTATGCTTTACGGAAGTGATACACTTAAATTTTGGAAATGGGTTGATTTAAAGTAAAATACTATGTAAATGAAAATATAAGGTTTATCCATACGGCAAAGCGTATAAACGTGATGCACAATTATGAGGTTTAGGTGAACCGGAGTAACCATTGCTAGCATAGTCAGCACTAGCTACTGCAACGATGTGAACAAATGTGACCGTCTTTAAATTGGCCTGAGTCCTTCAAGGACCCTTCCTCCTGAGACCTGAGAACCCAGCATTGAGAACAACACACAATCGCCACAGTTCACCCGGAGAAAGCATTCCAATTGTACCTCCTAATATCTGTCTGTCTTGTTCCAAGAAAGGTCTGCGCCTGGCTGGGGGATGGGATCTGGAGCAGCTCAATGGGAAATGTTTTGAGAAAGGAGTAATTCGAGCCTGTGTGTGGCCCATGCTTTGGCCCCCTCCCCGTGGTCAGCACACACAGCAGGACACTCACCTTTTCCCATTCTCGGTCCTTGTTCAGCACGATCACCACCAGCCTGGGGTGTACTTGATAGCCTTCCTCAGTGAAGGACAGGTCTTTGCCATCCCATGTCACATTGACCATAAATCTAGAGAGAGGAAGAGAGAAAGACAAGGTTTTTTTAAGAGAAGAATTAAAATGGTGTTAGTTAAATGAATGGATGCCACCATCGGTATAAAACTGAAAAAGTTACAATGCCATCAGCCATCTCAAGCAGCCTCTGTCTGTGCCAGGGTTAGTACCCATGTAGGTACTGCTAATTGACCTGGCACTCTTTTCTATAAGCCTGTACTCACTCTCAGAAACCTCAATTTGTACAGGAATTTAGTAATTGACTGTAATTGGCACATGGGATGGAACTTTGTGTATTGCCAGATAACAGACCTTTGTTCAAATGATCTTCTTACAGAAGAATCTGAAAGCATGTTCTCTTATGTTTAACAAGCTTCCCTAAAGGAAACTGCTTGCTCATAAATCACATGATGTAGAACTTCAAAGAAGTGATTTCCCATCCATTCATTATTCATTCGACTAATATTTATTAAACATTTGCTGCATGCCAGGTCTCAGCTAGTTAGTTGGGGATAAATAAGGAAACAAACGTGATCCCCCTCTTCCTGAAGCTTATATAGTCCAAGGGAAAGTATAGGCATTAATTGATTAATTACAGATCTATGACAAGTGCTACAATAGAGAGGTCAGTGTGCTAGGTGAGGATGAAACGGGTCAGGCAAGACTTCTGTAAGAAAGTGCAGCTTGTCCTGAAGGATAAGTCAGCATTAACTAGGTAAGAAAAGACATAAGCATGATGCTCTAGGCTGAGGGGGCAGCATGAGCGAAAGCCCCGTGGCAGTACATATGAGGGGCTGACTGCACGCCAGTGAGGATGAAGCAGAGAGAAACAGGGATGCAGGATGTGGTGTGGCTGAGACGTGAACAGGAGCACACAGTGCAAAGCTTTCCAGGCCATGTGAAGGAGTTTCGTTTTTAAAAACATAATGGAAGCCACTGAAGGTTTTGATTAAGGAGGGGATGTAATCAGACTTTTCTTGTATAACATGACTGGAAGGCCATGTAGAGAATCGGAATCAGAGTGGATAAAAGGGGTTAGTTACTGGGCTCTCGTTGTCCAGGTGAGGGATAATGTTGGCTTTGGTCCTGTCATGGCCTCAAAAGAAGAACAGAAGGAAGAAAAGGAAGAGTAGGGGCAGCAACAAATAGGACCAAGAGGAGAAACGTTTGGCGAGTACTTCGTGCTGGATCGGATGTGAAGGTGAGGGAGAGCAGTATCAAGGATGACGGCTCGGTGCCTGCCTTGTATCCCATCCATACAGTCAACTTTTGGCCTTGGGTGTTTTCACCACAGCTGACATCTGTCTGTCTTACAATACTCTTATCTCCACCGATTCTCAAAGCCACCTTGCCTATAGTTGGGCTGGACTCAGATGGGGAGGCAAGGCAGAGCTTTACTCTCAGGATTTGCGGGGTGGGGGAGAATCCCCAGGGGTCCGCAGCTCTGTACAGCTTGAGGAAAATGTGATGTTTAAGACTTCCAGGAAAACACACCACCAAGCAGAGGCTCAGTAAACATAGCATGTTGGACTGAAGCATTCAAAGACCTGCCCAGAAAGACAGGTTATCTTGAAGCCATATCATTTTTTTGCTTTATATTCCTTTATCATGAAAAGCAGTTGAAGAAGTAAAATATTAAGACTAGGCTACAAAAAAATTTCAAAGAGGGAGACTGGCCTAACTGGTCACATGCCCACCCCTGGGCCGCCACAGGGCAGAAGACCCGACGACCTTGTGTGTGGGGAGGATCTGGTCTCCAACGACAAGATCGAGGAACTGGGGTAAAGTCAAAGAACGATTATTGTGTGTCCACTGTTCGATGCACTGGTTGGGTCATTAAAAATCATGTTTCTGAAGACAAGTTAATGGCATGGAGAAAATACACACTATTTAATGTTAAACAAGCAGAAAAGAGGATAAAGACAGGGTTTGCGAGCAGAAAAGAGGATAAACGAGGGCCTGTCTATGCATGGAAGGATTACAGGTGCTTTTTATTTTCTTTTATGTGTTTTCATAGTCATCAAATTTTATGCAAGAACTGTTTAACAAAAATATTGTTTGTTAAAAAATAGAAATATAACACTACTATTCTAGATGAAGCGAAGGGTAATCGCTGTTCTATTTGGTATATTTGAGTCATCTCAGATCGCTTCCTAGCGAGGTAATTGATCGATTCAACAACTATATTATTGAATACCTATCACGTGCCAGGCCATATGGTGAGTCCTATGGATACAGAAATAAAAAGCACAATGCCTGTCTGCCCTCTTACCCGCATAGTGACATAAACATGTCAATGACAACAGTGCTAGTATTTTTGTTGCTTGTGCATCGACAGACAGGAGGCGTGAGAAGTTGTGAGAACGCAGAAGAAGGGCCCCTAACTCAACCTACGGGATTTCAGGAGGACTTCCTGGGGAATCTTAAAAAGTGAGGGGTTGAGGAGAGGTGGGAGCAAAGGATTCTGAGTAGAGGAATGACTTTAAGTAAAGAAGAGTCAGCAAAGGAAATGGCACAGGCTGGAGGAAGTAGGAAATAGCTTAGGGAGGCTGATGGGCAGCGGGATTCACCTGGAGATCCCTGAAGCCACACCTCACAAAGGACCTTGAGTGACACCCTAAAGGATCTGGATTTTGTTCAGAGGCCATGATGATCCATGAAAGGTTTTAGGTAGAGGAGTGATGCACTCAGATTTGCTGCCTGTAGAAGCAGAGATAAAAATGAGTCTGTGCACCTAAAGAGGACTTTGACACTTCTGTTTATGGCTAAAAGACAGGCCTGTCTGGACGACTGAAGCCGCTTTTTGTTTTCCGTTTTTCGTCCTGTTCCTTCTTTCCTTTGATGCTTCCTGGCTCGTGTTTGGTGAACTAAATAGACACAGTCCAGACAGGCACGCCTAAGGAGTGTGTTCTACTTCACGTTCCCTATTGAGACTCTTGAGAAGACATCTGCATGGGTTGGGGGTTTAGAAGATTATATTTCGGTCAAATTCCTCATTATCAATCAGCTTTCAAAGTAACTAATTGGGGTTTAAATTAAGCTGTTTTATCTTTCGGGCTGACTTTTCAGTTTCGTTCCCCATGGTTGTTTTTAGCTCTATCACGCTGTCTGGCACACTGTAGGGGCGGAGTTAATGTGTGGCGGTTGAGTGTATTGACAGATCATCACCAGAAGTGCCTGCCATCCATTCATCTATCCATTGATCCATCTGTCAATATATTCATCCATCCACTCATCCAACAGACATGTCTGAGTACCTACTATGTGTCATGCCCTGTGCCAGGAACTGTGCTAGGAAAATAAAATAAAAAACAAGCAAACATATTTTTGCAATAAATAACTGCAATAAAGAACAGTAAGTGTAAAATCAGAGATATGTACTACATGGATTGGTGAAGAGCATAACGAATATAGTGGCCAATTGTAGTGTGGAGGCAGGGCAGGAATCAAACCCAGCAGAAGATGCTTGGGTCACGCTGGGAAGGAAGTGGAAGGGGTTGGCCAGGTGAACAGCAAGGGGAAAGAAAGGAGATGCACTGGACAGAGGAAACAACAAAGCTCAAGGCAAATAACCATGAAATGTGATAGAACCCCGTTCACGGAATTTCAACACAAAGAATGCAGACAAAGACCACCAGTGGCCTTTACCTGTTACCGAGTTGCTCCATAGCTGTTGCCCAAATGCACAGCTAAGTCAGCTGATTCATTGATTTTTTTTGTTTGTTTTGAATTGAATCCAATAAGCTCTCAAGCCGGGTTTTGATTATACGACAATTTGGGGTGAATAGAGTTTAGGTTGAATCTAGTCAATTATCAAGAGGTTGGAAATATTGGGTTTGTTATCTGTTTGGAGGAGACAGGCCTGAGGACAAATGTTTGGGGATTGACAGATTCATGGCCCCAGGGAGAGCTGTTGTATGAACTGAAAGTCACAGTCACCATTTTAATCAAGGAGCTAGTGAGATACCAGGCCCCTTTTTGTTTTGCCAGTTGAATTTACTTAAATCTTCTTCCTCTTTAAATTCACCATCTCCAGTTCCTCTGCTTATTCTCTTTTCTCCCATTTTGTAGTGAAATTAGATGGAATTAGCAGGGTGATTATTTAGATGCAATCACTCCTCTTCAGATTTTACAGAAACAATTATATGGAAATTCTCATGCTCCAGATTTTTCTGTGTTCTTTTCAATATTCCGGACCAATGAATCCATATACTCAATACTAATAGTGTCTTTTTTCTTCTCTTTTTTTTTTTCTATGAAGAGTCTTCAGTCCTTTGGGAGGAAAAAAAAAAACTCTAACCAATTTTTGCTGAATGATAATTTCATTATGAAATTGGCAGAGAGCAAGTACCTATTACCTTCAGTTCCCCCATCCAATTTTTAAGAAGGATAATCCATATTTCCTTGGGCTTTCTTCCCATTCAACTTGCTCCACAGCAAAATTCTTTACCCAGGGAAATATCATTATATACCCCGCTGCCTGCCCCTCATTAACACCTGCTGGGCACTTGTCTTAAACAGTAAAATCTTATCACTGTTTTGTCTCTCAAAAATTGATTATAAACATGTAGTGACCAGATAAAATATCAGAAATTCTGGCTGCTGTTAAGCTTCAAATTACATTTTCAATATTTCCATCAGGAGCAATCAATATATGAGAGTCTGCCGGCAAAACGTAGAAGGGGGGTGGGCTCTAATGGATCACAGAGGGGTTCGCTTCTGTATTATCATCATCTATTGACGGTAAAATGTCAAGTGGTTTGTTTGTTTGTTTGTTTGTTTTTATTGCCAGTGACATATACAACACTAAACCAGAAAAACATGTAAATGTATATGGCATATATACAAGTTTCCTTTGGTATCTAGTCTTAGGTATATGAAGCTAAAGTTCAAGTGAAAGAAACATTACTGTTTGTATTTTGTGCCCCATGATGTTGTCTGTGGGGATCAGAAATAACAGTGAAAACCGGTAGGCCATTTTTCCTATATCATTATGACTGCAAAATTTGGGCCAGCATGTTCACATTCTTACTAAACCTATACTGTCTAATTCGGTGGCCACCAGCTGCAGGAGGCTATTAAGCGCTTGAAATGTGGTTAGTCTAAATGGACATGTGATCTAAGGACATAGTACACACTGGATTTGGAAGACTTTGTATTGAAAAATAGTGTAAAGGAGCTCGTGAACAACTTTATGTTGATTTCACGTTGAAATATTTTAGACACGTGGGGTGTGATAAAATGTGTTATTAAAATTAATTTCATCTGCTTCTTTCTACTTGTTTAATGCTGCCAGAAAATTTAAGATGACACGTGGCTCGTGCTATATTTCGATTGGACAGCCATTCTTGACTGTCTTTGTTGAGCTTTTTTAACCAGGAGACAGTACGCATCATGAAGGCAACGACCGCTTCTGTCCTGGTTGGTATTTTATTTCTAGTGCTAATAGAGTGCTTGGCACATAGCTGGTGCTGAATAAAATGTGCAGAACAAATAAAGAATGAACTGCTATTTCTACATTGTGGATGACAGAACCAGGATCAAAGCCTGCCTCTGCTGCTCCCCAGCTGTGTCATCTTGGGCAGCATATTTAAAATTCTGTCAGCTTCTATTTTCTTTTTCGTAAAACTGGATCAGGTTAAACCCTATGACCTAGCCATGGCTGTTTCATGTAGTTTAACCTAACAGATACCTAACTCCTAGGTTTTGGAGCAGGATTAGCTATAGTGCACATAAATGTCCAGCATAACGCCTAGTCTTCCAAGTAAATAGCGGTTCGCATTTACGTAAATTTTCCATGCGTTTTTTACTACTTTTCCACTCTGTATTTTTTTTTACTACTTTTCCACCCTGTCGTATTTTCTCACACTCTACCCTAAATGCAGTCTGGTCTTTTTAAAGCCACACTTATCACTGCTGGTTCAGTCTATTCGTTTCGAGAGTCCCTCTGTCCTTTTGTCAAAAGCCAACCACATTTGGGCGTCGTGAGCTCTTTTAACCTTACTCAAAATGTCTCATCCCCCCAGATTCCTATCCTCTCTCTGCAGCCTTACATTGGTTAAGTCTCCTTTAACATCTCAAATCTGATTATCTGAAACGTTCTCTAGGCATATTTATTACACCTCATTTCCCTTCAGACTTTAATTCTTACTGTTTCATAAATGCCACCATAACCCGTTTAGTGTTCCTCGATTTTAAGTTAATTTTCCATCTGCTTTGCCATTTCTCACATTTCTCAGGCCTTTGCCCAAATCACACTATCCCTTAAATACCTCTTCAGACTGCTTTGGGTGTCACCATTTTTCCTTTGTCATTTAATTTACATGTTTTTCTAAACAGAGTCACTGTTTTCTTAACCTCTTTAAGTTCTCAAGACACTCATTTTTTTTTTTTTGAACGGTTTTGCTCTTCCCAGTTTTCTTGGTGGTTCGAGATCCTTCGCACCCTGTCGTCTTCATTCTCATATGGGTACGAACCCTCTTCTTTCTTTAAAGCAGAGTCATGACGCTGTCACCAGTTTTCAATTCCTGCACTGCCCCTTCCCCAAACACATAGCCTTTCACTGCAAGTTTCTGAATAAATGCACTTTCCTCTCTGCCCAGGGCTCAATTTCTTATACTTATTGATGGTTTCCCATTTCCTATGAACAAGTACCAAAGGCATGACCACAGGGCTGAGATGTAAATGTCGGGACAGAAATATAATCGCTCCAACACACAGACAGAAATGTAATCGCTCCAACACACAGATCTGCATATTTGAGCCCAGCATCATCCGAAACGGGCTCAGAAACTGCGGCATAAAGAAAAAAAAAAAACTGGGTTAAAAGAAAGAGGGGAGTATTTCCTCTTTCGACTCAAATTTTATTGTGGCCAATTAAAAAAATAATGTTAATTGTCTTGGCTGAGCAATACTGAATTAAAAAAAAAATGGAACAGGAGATGGTAAGCTCCATAAAAGCAGGAATCTTTGTCTGTTTTGATTACTGTGATTCTAAAACACCTAGAAGAGTGTGTGTCCTGTAGTAAGAGCTTAAAAAGTCTTTGCGGAATAAATGCATGAGCAGGCGAGGGCCTCTAGGATCTCACTGATTTAATGCTAATTTCCTGAGAGGCAAACAACTTCAGAGAGGCAATTCTGCAAGACAACTGCTCGGTTTTGGAGTCAGAGAGCCTAGGTTAGAATGCAGGTCTGTGGCTTTCAATCTCCGGTGAGCACCCTAAATTCTCAGAGTATTCTGTTCCCTATTCTGTAAAATGGAGGTTATAATAGCCCCATCGTTGTGTAATTACAGGGATGAAATTGGATGAAATTAAATGGGATAAAGCATGTAATGTGGCCAGTATAGTGCTTGGCACATAAAAAATGATGGCAGCAGTAGTTGCCATGGTTTTACATAATTATCTTTTTTCCTAAATTTTGGGAATAAAGGGCTTTCTTTTAGACGTTGCAGGATCATTTTAGCTGCTAATTCCAGTTGCCCAAGAGAGACAATGGGCTCCCCTAGGTCTCTACCCCAGGGAAAGAAGAGGGGCTAATCAGATTGCTCAGAGCCCCCAGACCAGGCTACAGTGCAAGGTGATGCCTCAGTGCTAGCCTGCCCCTCGTGTCTCCTGGGAGCCCCATCTCTATTTGGTGAGCACTTCTGAGCCAAAGGTGACTTTTTGGAGACATCCTCGCATGCTGTAATACAACCTCTGAGTCTAAAACTTACAGTAACTTAAGGCAAAGTTTACTCTGTAAATATGACCATTCTCCCTCCTACCTCTTCCCCTGCCAGACACAATACCTGAACCATTTGGCCAACAGGTTTACGTTGGGAGCAGGACATATAGAGTAGGATCTAAGATGCGTGTCCTAATTCTACTTTATTGGAGCCTGAGTATCCATTAATAAAATGGTTATTGGAAGCCTGAGTGTCCATTAATAAAATGGTTCTCAGAATCCCATTCTGCTCTCGTTCCTTGTACGTGTGGCTCTTAGAGGAACCTGGATGGAGATCTGGAAATTCTTGAAGTTCTGGATAGTATTTTGTAACACCATCAAAATAGCACTAAATGTATCACTATTCGCCTCTAATGGGTCTGCCTCATCTAACCATTTGGAACTGGCTGGCGCAGAGATCAATGGAACCAGCCTTGCAATGAGCATCTCTTCCAAGAGAGCCAAAAAAAGTAGATAACTTAAAAAGCACTTTCTGTGAGCTCACTTGATCGCCTGCATCTATGCTGCCAAACTATCTGGGATCTCAAACGGGGAGCTGTGCATGGATGCTACCTCCCACCCCCGCCCCCAAAACGTACAGAATGAGATGACATGGATCAATTCAAGGTGTGATTTTATCTAAGAATTTCTGGATACCCCCATACTGGACTATAGCCCCCATAAGAACAGGAGAGTTGTCTATTTTGTTCTCAGCCGTATCCTCCTTGCAGAACCTGGAGCGGTGGCTGGCAAAGAGGAGCTGCTCATTACATGCTAACTGAGGGAACGAAAAGTTTCAGCTCTCTGTCACATTGTCTTGCCCTCTGCCAATGAGCCCAACATTATCCATCTGTCAGGTGAGCATCCATCTGTCAGGTGAGCATCCACCTGTGCTTAGTGGATCACTGGGGATCTGAGGGCGTAACTCCAAGGCAGAGGAGAAGCTGCAGGTAAAGTCTCCTGGGCTTCTAGGATTCCCACTTCTGCTTGAATTTTCAATATATACTGTACTTCCTTATAAATTATCATTTGGAAAAAAAATTCTACTGCTTATATCAGTAGAATTATCAGTCAATTAAATAAACACGCCAGAAAACAATTAAGAAACTCATTCCTCCAGGCTGCTGCACAGGAAGAATCCTGGTGTTCAAATCAGGAAACCCAGGACCTTGTCCTGCCCCTCTGGGTATGTAATAACAATCACTTAAAGAAAAGGACTAAAATGTACATGGCACCTAATATGTGTTAACTGTTGTAGCAGATACGTTCCATATATTACCTGAATTTTCACTGAAGAACTAAGTGTGGATTTACCCACTCTACATAGACAGAGCAGAGGCTCAGAGGATTTCATGATGGTGCCAAAGGCTACACGGGATAACAGACACTTGTGGTTGTCCATCAATGTCCTCTCTCCTCTTCTGCCTTAGTAACAGAAACCCCCATTTTGTGACACATGGCCTTCTATGATAAAGTTTACATCTCCCAGCCTCCCAGCTAGGCATGGCCATGTGACTGTGTTCTGGCCAACAGAAGAGAGAAGATATAACATGTATAACTTATAGAAAGTATCTTATGGGAAGAGGGTGAGCCTTTCTCTGCTCCTTCCTCCTTCCTGCTGGCTGCAATGCGGCAGACATGATGACTGGAACGCCAGCAGCCCTATTGGGCTATGAGGTAGAGGCCTCTGGCTGAGGGTGGCAGAGCCACAAGGCAGAAAAGCAGCTTGGGTCCCTGACACCATGGATCATCATGTAAGCCCTGGGCTATCTTTGGACTTCTTTTTCAAGAAAGAGAATTCAATGCATATCATGTTTAAGCCACTTTTATGTTTTGGGCTTTCTGTCACTTTAAAACAAAATTAATCCTATGGTAGAATGACAATTTGAATAAAAATGGATTCCAAAGCCTTTGAATTAAGCTGTACCAGCTCCCATTGAGCCTCTCAACACCTCAGTTAACCTTCTCTGAAAATCATGGGCGTGGTACACATGTTCCTTTGTTTCCTTCCAGCAATATTTGATCCTATCTCCTGATTCCACGCCCCCCTGCCCCAAAATATATATTTAATCCTACCCACGTCTCCTAATATATGCTGTTCCTCTCACTCAAAATGCCTTCCCTTCTTCTCATCTTTAATCTAAACTCAATCTAAACCCAAATATATATATATATATTTGGCAGGGCTAATTTCAAGCTCCATGTCTTCCATGTGGCCTTTCCTGATAATCTTGCATTTTCTTAGTTCTTTTTAATCCACATCTCATGCTATAGCCCTCAGCAATACATCATCCTCTACAGCTAAGGATTTCACATTGACACATTTGGTCTCACCCGAAGCAAAGATCAGGTCTTGGCTTCAGTCATTCATGTTTATCTAGCATCATGCAGTCGGGCGCAGCGTGCTCAACATTTGTTGACTTGGTTCGAAAAGCAGTGCATTCATCTTCACCTCAGGACTGTGTTTTTCCCACTTAACATCAAACACAGGACTGGGTAGTGAGGATGAGCCAGGCCGCAAGTCTTTGTCTGCAGTATTTTTGTAGCTATAATTCCTTTCATCCCCCACATCATGGCTACTCTTCATGATCATCTGGAAACCTCCCCACAAAGTCTTGCCTGATTCCTCCAAATCAGATATGTCCTCTCTCAACTCACAATCCCTATTTTTGACGTGGTATGCTCTACTCTTAGAGTGTACCTTCATTATTTACGTGTAGCCCCAACAGCTTGGGAGTAAATTTTACAAAGACACCTCTTCCTGAAGACCCTTGTGCTGATTATTTTATGTGACTAGGCTCCAGGATGCCCAGAAAGCAGTTTAAACATTTACAGGTGTGTCAGTGAGAATATCTCTGCAAGAGATGAGTGTTTGAATGGGCAGACAGAGTAAAGAGCATCACCCTTATCAGTGTGGGTGAACACCACCCAATCTGTTGAGAGTCCAAAAAGAGCAATAAAGGTAGAGCTAAGGTGAATTTGTTCTCTCTGCTTGACCTCAGATGTCCATTTGCTCCTGCCCTTGGACATCAGTGTTTCTGGTTCTCGGCCTTGGACGAGGACTTACACCATTGGCTCCCCTGGTTCTCGGGCCTTCAGGTTTGGACTGGAGCTATAATGAGGCCCAGCTTCTGTGGGCCTCACTTACAGATGGCAGATCATGGGACTTCTCAGCCTCCATAATAATGTGAGCCAACTCCTCCTAACAAATCTCTATCTATCTATCTATCTAATCTATCTATCATCTATCATCTATCTATCTATCTATCTATCTATCTATCTATCTATCTATCTATCTATCTAATTAGTTCTGTTTCTCTAAAGAACCCTGACTAATAATATCTATCTATCTATCTATCTATCTATCTATCTATCTATCTATCTATCTAATTAGTTCTGTTTCTCTAAAGAACCCTAATAAAATCCGATACTACCATCAGCCAGAACTGTAAAATTGAACACAAACCTTTGATGAATATGCACAAAGTGAGACTCCTGGACTTGTGTTATTCATATCTGCATGAATCTATCACCTCTGCTACGTTATAAACTCCTTGAGGACAGGAGTTCCTACACCAGTACTTTGAACTCCGGGACCATTGTCGGGTAGAGAGAAGAGCAGATTTAGAAATGGACAAAGTGGAGCTGAGTTTTAAATTCACCATCATTGGCACTGTACCCTTAAGTGAAGCACCCAAGTTCTCTGAGATTCAGCTCACTCCTGTGTTAATGGGGAAACACCACTGTGTTAGGTCTGCTCTGGCTGCTATAACCAACAACCGCAGACCGGGTAGCTTAAACAACAAGCGTGTCTCTCACAGTTCTGGAGGCTGGAAGTCCAAGAGTTCTGGTGAAAGCCCACTTCCTGATTAATAGATAGTCATCTTCTTGTTGTGTTCTCATACAGCAGAAAGAGACAGATCTAATGTCTCTTCTTCTTTTTATAAGGGCACTAATCCCATCATGAGGGCCCTACCCTCACGACCTCGTATGACTCTAATTACTTTCCAAAGGCCCCACCTCCAAATAACATCACATTGGGGATTAGAGTTTCAACATATAAATTTAGGGGTGGGAGGGGACACATTCGGTCCACAGCAACCACACAATATTATTGAGAAGTTTCTTGGTGGTAGTGCTAAGAGTTAGATGAAGGCCTACAATAAATATATTTCCAGAACTGAGGAGTTTCCTGGGGCATGAAACATTCAGTGTAAAATCAGGACCATAAATTAAGAGTTTGGCTCACTAAGCAATACCTCAAAAGCACATCTATAGAAAGGCTTCAAATCCATTTCTTAGCAAACATCAATTCAAACAAATATTAACTGAGTACCTACTATATGCCCGCAACATGCAGGAGATAAGACGGTAAGTAAAAAACTTGTGGTCCTTTCCTCAAAGTCATTGCAAGTTAGGGGAAACAAATAATTATTATTAGGAAATAATTACAATAATATAAATACTTATAATAAATGCTAATATATTTGCAACTAAAGTCCCTGATGCTATAGGAACATTAGCAGGGAAAACTAACCTATAAGAATACTGGTTACTCTCACATTACTCCATTTCTACGTGCTTTTCTTCAGTGCAAACACCAAGTCGAGTTGTCAAAAGGAATCATGAACTCTCATGCTTTATAGGACAGAGCAGGAAACCTCAATGAGTAAAATGGGCCGGATGCAAGATTACAGAGAGTGGTGAAAATCCCATCCAGAGGTATTCAAATTCATTTAAAAATTTTAAAAATTTAGTATTTGAAATGAAATAAAACACATCTGCTGAGCAGTGATCTGAACTCTGTTCTATATTCGTGTTCCTTTCTATAGCAAAAACTCCTCATAGGGTGCATCCCTCATAGGGTGGCTTATTGACATATGAGAAACCCTCTTCTTTGGAAAAGGCCTTTCCCATGCATACCTGAACACCCGTGCTGACCTGTGGCCATTAAAAAAACAAACAAACAGATCTGGTAAAATGGGGAGCATGTGTTCCAAGCTGGATCCACTGGATTCTCTTTCCTGAGAATCCGAAACTTGAAAAGTGAGATGAAGACCAGGAATGGTTAGACCTGGATCGAGAGGATAGTAACTTCCCTCCATCAATTCTTGCCTTGTGACCTTCCCAAGCCTTGGCTGCTCAACTTTCATTATTTTTTAAGATACTCTAGTAAAGTCCCAATATATGTTCTGTCGTTCCTTCTTCACTACTTCCTTTTGTTTAAATTAAGCGAGTCAGAGTTAACTCTTGTTATTTACTACCAAAATATCTTAAGTAGTGCTCGCTTTGCTCCTACCTGAACTGTTATAACGTCTTGCCTGGTTTCCAGATTTCCTGTATCATACTCATATTAATAAGCCCACCTGCCAGATAAATAATCCTAAACCTTAGTTCTGATTATGTACAACTCTGATCAAAAGCCTGCAATGACTATCGCCAGAGATAAAATCCATGCTTATTAGCCAACTTTAACTTCCAACCTTACTTCTTAAAACTGTTCTCTATGTACCCTGCATTGGAGCAAATCCAGGCATCTCATGCTGTCCTGCTAAAGCCTTATGGTTTCCCACTTCTTGGCTTTTGTTCCTACAATTTTTCCCACTGGGAAAGCAGTAATAGCTATTTCCAGCTACTCCCTGAAAATAGATCTTCCCCTTCCTGGCCAATAGTAGTACCCCTGGCCACAGTGATGGGCTCAGGGATGGGCACATGACTCAAGCTCATCCAATCAGTTTCCTTTTCTAGGAATGTTCTCTTGCAGCTAGGGAGGATAACTATCTCTCTTGACATAAGGAGAGTATGTGAATCCACACCACACCTATTTTAGATGATGCTCTTCCTCATTTTGTGGGGTGGGGTGGGGACAATGAGCCATGATGGAGAGAAATGAGAGAGGGAGAGGGAGAGGGAGAGGGAGATGGAGAGGGAGAGGGAGAGAGAAGCGAAGACATCATTTGAGCCTGGATCTAGATATGCCAGAAAACAAGTGCACCCCATCCTTTCCAGTTACGTGGACCAATAAATTCTTTTGTTTTTGTTTTGTCTGTGCTTAAGATAATGAAAATTGGTTTTTTATCACTTAAAATCACCAAAGCCTCAATTAATATAAAGACTTTTCTCCCCTAAATATTGATATGTTCAGCCCTTCCAAAATGGAGCACAGAGCTCAGCTCTTCCCAAACGCTCACTGAGCTTCCAGTCTCCACTCCCTCCCTGGAATCCCCATCAATTCCTCTGCATCTCCTGCTCCACCTTGTTATTCCAGAGTTTTTCACACACACACACACACACACACACACACGCACATTGCTGCTGCTGCCACCACGATCACAACCACCACCACCACCACTATCACCATCATCATCATCATCATCATCACCACCACCATCACCACCATCATCATCACCATCATCATCATCACCATCATCATCACCATCATCATCACCATCACCATCATCACCACCAGCATCACCATCACCATCATCACCATTACCACCATCATCACCAGCACCAGCATCACCACCAGCACCACCATCGTCATCATCACCATCATCATCACCATCATCACCATCATCACCACCATCATCATCACCATCATCCTAACCATCATCACCATCACCATCATCAACATCATCATCATCTGGTGTGGAATGCCCCGGAAGACTCCATTTTGCAGTCCCCATCACTGCCCTGATACTCATACCTTTGCCCATAACTGCTAGGTTATTTCTTGTTGGGGAAGGGAAGGATGTATTTACCTCCTAAAGAGCAAAGAAGAACTGCTAGATCAGGAGGGTTTGGTTTTTTTTCTTTGTATAAAAGACAGAAAGAATATAGCTTTTTATTTTCTGTAGTTCCTCTTCTTGTTTGTTTTTTTTCAAATCGCTTTAAAGAGTTGATTTTACAACGACAGGAAAATAATTGTGAGGAGAGTAGGAAGAAGAAAAAGAGAAAAAGAAGAGTGGAAAGGAGAAAAGCAGTTAAAGAGAAGGAAACGCCTGGGGCAGGAAGAGAAAGACAGACAAATAAGAGACTGGAAAGAAAAGTGGGGGAAAAGGAGGGGTGATATTTTGTCACACTTGAATAACAACACAAAATGGAGACTGAAGCGGAGCAGGGCCCTCCAGGAAAGCTGGAAAGGGCTCCGTGGGAGGAGATCCTCATCGGTGGGGTGCCAG
>NW_006435763.1:547788-551858 GCF_000325575.1 Pteropus alecto
TGCTGCTGCCACCACGATCACAACCACCACCACCACCACTATCACCATCATCATCATCATCATCATCACCACCACCATCACCACTATCATCATCATCATCATCACCATCTCCTTTGCTGGAGGGTAATCCCCTGAGGAACAGGGACCATGTCTGAGCTGTTGCCACGTGCCCCACACCCAGAGCACAGTGTCCAACATATGGTAGGTGATCGGTGACCATTTGCTGAAAGAACAGAAGCAGATTTTCATCTGGCCCAAGCTGGAGTCCTCAGCAGTGTGGAGAATGTCCCAGTGTGCTGGATGACACCTCAAGACCATCAGGACACAGTTAAATATGTCCTGGCCTAAATAGCAGTCTAAATGCTGTCCAGTGTCGTAATGAAACTTGACAGCCCCGTGTAAATTCAGCAGTAATAATGTTTCACATCCTGCCACGGATTTCTGGTGTGGAAATGTGTGCCCCGGAAGACTCCATTTTGCAGTCCCCATCACTGCCCTGATACTCATACCTTTGCCCATAACTGCTAGGTTATTTCTTGTTGGGGAAGAAAATGATGTATTTACCTCCTAAAGAGCAAAGAAGAACTGCTAGATCAGGAGGGTTTGGTTTCTTTTCTTTGTATAAAAGACAGAAAGAATATAGCATTTTATTTTCTGTAGTTCCTCTTCTTGTTTGTTTTTTTTCAAATCGCTTTAAAGAGTTGATTTTACAACGACAGGAAAATAATTGTGAGGAGAGTAGGAAGAAGAAAAAGAGGAAACGAAGAGTGGAAAGGAGAAAAGCAGTTAAAGAGAAGGAAACGCCTGGGGCAGGAAGAGAAAGACAGACAAATAAGAGACTGGAAAGAAAAGTGGGGGAAAAGGAGGGGTGATATTTTGTCACACTTGAATAACAACACAAAATGGAGACTGAAGCGGAGCAGGGCCCTCCAGGAAAGCTGGAAAGGGCTCCGTGGGAGGAGATCCTCATCGGTGGGATGACAGAGAGAGAGTGACAAGATGGAGTGAGTCCAGAGCTGGCTGAGCAGTCAGAAAAAAGAGCAGAGAGAGGAGGGCCCACGCTGTGGTCTGGCGCTCTGCCCTCCGTGGTGACATTGGAAAAGTAGGTCAGTTTCAGAGCCGGCTGGGAGATGAACGGTCAGCCAGGAACGAGTGGTGGGAAGTGAGGATGCTGCCTGAGAGGATGACCTAAGCACGGGACTGGGAAATGGGGCACTGCCTCGGTGCAACGGGAAGAATGAAAGCCGGTTCTGGACAGCACTGCCCTATGGACCCTTCCGCAAGGATGGAAATGTAATATATTTGTGAAGTCCAATATGGCGGCTGATATCTATGATGTCCAATACGGTAGTCGCTCATCACCTGTGGCTACTGAGCCCTTGAAATGTGGATAACATGACTAAGGAACTGAATTTTGAATTTTATTTTGTTTTAATTGATTTAAATTAAAATAGCTACATACAGCTAGTGGCTGCCACACTGGATAACTTAAGTCTAGGAGCTGTGTGGATCACATAAAAAGAGAACTGATTGCTAAAAGGAAACAAAAGACTGTGTTCCCAAATGTCATCAGGGTACCTCAGGCTGTAAACAGATAGATGCATTTAGATGGCGCATCGGTTAGCTTTATTTTTAGAATTAAATTTATTTTAGTGTATATTTGAAAAAACGGACCTAGAATATCAAATTCATTATGTCATAGATATCACTACTTAGGAAGAAAGTATAGTGGAATTTTATATCTCTAAAAAAAGGAAAGCAACATAAATAAAATGTACTATGAAAAACATCACAGAGAGTTAATAGATATGACAAAAAGCAATGAACATAGTTCATATAAATGAAATCATACAGCGTGTGGCATTTTGTGTCTGGCTGCTTTCACTTAGTAGAATGTTTTCAGGGTTGATCTACATTGTGGCATATCAGTAATTACATATCAACAATACCCAATTGTCCAAATTCTTTATAGCTGAATAACATTCTATTGTATGGATGGACCATTTTGTTTATCCATGCATCTGATGGTGGACAACTGAGTTATTTACACCTTTTGGTTATTGTGAGTAGTGCTACTATGAACGCTGGTATACAAGTTTTTGTTCGAATATCTGTTTTTAATTTTGGGGGGTATATAACTAGGAGTAGAATTGTTTGAGGTATTGAAAAATTTCTGGAACTAGATAAATGGAGATGGTTGAACAACATAGTGAATGTACTTACTGCCACTGAATTGAATAGTTTTAAATGATTAAAATGGTAAATTTTATGTTATATGTATTTAACACAATGAAAACTTATTTTTAAAAAAGTAATGAAGAAAGTAAATCCATGACTGAATAGAGACTGAGCTACTTCGAATGATACAGTAAGTATTTTAAATTGGGATATGAGGTTTATCAGGGATTTCAGAGTTAATATTCAACCTTCCATCCAAGAATCATTTCTACAACATCTCTGGAAGAAATGTGAGCCTGACACCAAAAGCACAAGCAACAAAAGCAATAATAAAAAGTGAAACTACATCAAACTAAAAAGCTTAGCAAATAAACCCAAAAAACAAAAAACAAAAAAACAAACAACAAAATAAAGAGGTAACCCACAGAATGGGAGAAAAATCTTTGCAAACCACATGTCAGATAAGGAGCAAATATCCAAAATATAAAATTCAATAGCAAAAACTCTAAAACTCCAATTTAAAAATGGGCAAAGGACTTAGACATTTTCCCAAAGAAGACATGCAAATGGCCAAGAAGTATGTGAAAAGGTGCTAAATATCGCTAATCGTCAGGGAAAAGCTAATCAAACCCACCATGAGATATCACCTCCCACCTGTTATAATGACTATTAAAAAATACAAGAGATAGAAAATGCTGGTGAGAATGTGGAGAAAAGGGAACCCAGGTGCATTGTTGGTGGGAGTATAAAGTGCTCCAGCAATCCACTTCTGGACATTAATCCAGAGGATGTGAAAAGAGGATCTCAAACAGTTATCTGCTCTCCCATGTTCATTGCAGCATTATTCACAACAGCCAAGACATGAAAACAACCTAAGTGGCCATCTACAGATGAATGGATGAAAAAAATGTGAGACACACACACACACACACACACACACACACACACACAAATATTATTCAGCTACAAAAAGAAGGAAATCCTTCCATTCGCAGCAGGGATGGAACTTGAGGGTATCAGGATAAATAAAATAAGTCAGACAGAGAAAGACAAATGCTATATTGTCTCACTGATCTCACTGATATGTGGAATCTAAATGAAGAAACCAAAAAAAAAAAAAAAACCAACACCCACAAAAAAAACCCCACCTCATTAAAAAAAAATATCAGAACTCATTGATACAGAGAACAGATTGGTGGTTACCAGAGGTGGGAGCCTGGGGGATGTGTAAAATAGATGAAGGTGGCCAAAAGGTACAAACTTCCAGTTATAAGATGAGTAAGTCTTGGGGATGTAATGTACAGCCTGATAACTTTAGTTAACAATAATGTATATATTTGAAAGTTGCTGAGAGTACATCTTAAAAGTTCTCATCAAAAGAAAAAAAAATTGGTAACTATGTATGGTGATAGATGTTAACTAGACTTATTGTGGTGATCATGTCCCAATGTACACAAATATTGAATCATTATGTTGTACACTTGAAACTAATATAATGTTATATGTTATTTAGACTCAATAAAAAAATACTCATAGGGCTGCTGTGAGTATTAAAAGAGCAATGCACACAAAACACTCTGTGCGAAGTTTGGAATAGAGTAAGTGGAGGATAATGTTAGTTTTCATGGTATTTATGGGCGCAGTGAAAGGTGGAGTGATCTAGACCAAGGAACAAATGCTACAGCATTCCTTATCTAAAGGGCAGTGCTAGTCGTGCTGTTCAGCAAAGGGGGATGGGACGATTCTAAGGAAGAGAAATCAATGGATGCAAATGGTCTCCACATAAAGGGTTTATGACAGAACTGCCTTGCTCCACTTGACCCCACCACACACTGCAGAACTGCTTCCTGACAGACAGCAGACAGCTGTCAACCAGATGAGAGGTTTCAAGT
>NW_006435763.1:552274-578561 GCF_000325575.1 Pteropus alecto
GCAGGGTTGCGCCTGGTTAGTATTTGGATGGGAGACCACCTAGAAAGATCAGGTACTGTAGGCATGAAACAAACAAACAAACAAACAAACAAATAAATAAATAAGGGATTGTAAACTGACAAGGTCCTTGCAATCTGTGAGGTCAACCAAGGGTTGCCTTGCCTAAAAAAAACAAAACAAAACAAAATGAAAAAAACTTGCAGATTCTTCTCACTTTTCCCCAAACAGAATCTGGAATTTTCAAAACATTTTCAGAATAAGATGCTGTCCCAGGGACCTTTTTGTAAAGATTTACAGGCATTCATTACAATGAGTTACACAATCTTGTATTTCTGGTCAAAGAAGTAATTGAAACAAGTTTCTTTATGTTTCCCCTCTATACAGGAGTGATTAATAATAATATTAAATTTGGGGTCCAACATAAGTTATCCCATTTCATACCTCAACAGCTCTGCAACTAAGCAGCTAATACAATCAATTTAGAAAGTGTTCTCATGTTTTGGAAATTAGGTCTTGTATCTTGGAAAGCTCTATTCTACGCTTCATTTGTACTTCACTCATAAAAACACCTTTGGTAAGAGCCATTTGATGCACATGGTCTCTGTTTTTAGCTTTTGCCTTTAACTAGGAGGTCGCATTTTGCATTCTCCGCCTCAATCCTCAAAGGCTCTCAGGCTGCTTAAAATGGGGAAGGCAAATGACATGGTGCGGGCTTGAAGTTTGGGAAAATATTTTTTTTCCATCTCTTCTTTGGTGGGCAGGGGGCAAATATTGTATTTCATCCACAGGGGTTCTTTCTACTTGTTGCCGATTTTCAAAAGAAAAAAGAAAGGAAGAAAAAAGTTACAAAATCCATTATGTGAGGAGGGCATTAGAATTGAGGGTGAGAAAACAATTTAGAACAGAGGCTCCTGAGAATCTATGGTTTAAAGAGAAGTAGAAAATCATTCTTAGTCAAAAGGATGATACACTTCCAACATTAATATAAAATCTGAGACTAATTTCTTCTAATTGAAGTAGGGCCAGGACTCAAAAATGCCAAGGCATCATTGAAAAATGACAAGTATTAGCATTTCTCTGCTTGACAGAAACACCTAGAAAGACCATAAAACTTTACAGAACTGCCAGTTTCCAACGTGCTGGCAGCCAAACCCAACAGATGCACCAACACGAAAGGCAGACCAAAACCGGCCTAGCAGGGGCACCATTTGGCAAATGGACGGCCTGCCACCATACTGGTTTCTATTTCAGACAACGAAATTGTCCAACACTGTCTAATAGAGTTAACTCAACCAGCTGTGTGGCTGACAGGTCTGCACCTGCTTGCAGCTTCAGATCTGGCTTCTGGACAGCACAGTCTAACTGGTTCTTCTCACTGTGTTAAACCACAGCATTTTCTGACGCACCAGGTCCGGAACTGGTTCCAGAGCCTGTGATGTGCTTAGGCCAAATGAAGGTGTACAAATCACCCCAGGGTGAAGGGAGCTGGAGCCTCAGGGGCGTTCAGACCCACAGCTGAGGGAGAGGTCAACGACAGGAACTTGCCCTTAACGCCATGTTAGCGCCATCACCTGGACGAGACGGTAGCGGTCAGACCAGCCCCAGGGATGAGGAGCCTGGATGGGAAGCTGAAGCATCAGGCTGCAAAAGCAGCTGAGGGGCAGGACAGCCACCAGGGGCATCTCCCACAGGCAGGGAGGTGCACGCGTTTCCATTTATTTACATCCTATTGACTCTGCAGAATTCTTAATAAGGCAAGCGGAAGAAGCTGAAGCTGACAGCAAAATACAAGTCAGGATACGGGAATCCACTGGTTAAGAAATACATCGATACTGGAAGGGCTGGAACTGAGTCCAGTATCCTTACTAATGGCAAGCGCCTTCTGTAGGAAGAATGGCGGCTATCCAGACTCTGATCAAAGCAGAAAATACATAGGAACAATTCTTTCTGTGATGGCAGCTTTAGAGTGTGATTATTTGTCAAAGCAGTTGCTGCAATTTCTTCTATTTGCCTGTGTGAAAAGAGACAGCATATTTGCATCCTGTTCCTAAAAACTTTTCTTTTATATATATACCAACAATAAGAGATTTACAACTAGGAATATGCTCGATGCAACAAATTGGTGTGATTCCTATTAATACCAGAAGTATGTCACCAATAGGGGCAATTTAAGTTGTGATGACAAGTACTCGCTTTGAAGTTATACTGTTAGGAAGTTATTATCTCCATTTGAAGTTAAATGGAGATAATAACGGTACCTACTTTGTGGAGTTGTGAGGATTAAAACTGGTGAATAGAAAGAACTTCGCACAGTGTGCCAGACACACTCAATAAACGCTAATTGTTGTAGGAGCGGTAATAACGTTAGTTGTTATTATCAACGTCTTTACGTCCTCCCTGAGACTGTTGAGAGAGGTAGGACAACACAGCCCTTCCAGTCCTTGGTAGCCTTTATCTTCTGGATTTGGAGGCCTAAGAGTTGGGTCAGCCTTGTGAGATCTTGGTTATGACACATCACCTCCATGCACTTCATTATCTGTATCTGTTACATGGGAATAAATCTCTGAGGATTAGAGGACACTTAGTATTTCAATCTTAAAAAAGTCTATATACTATTATTGTAATAATCATTAATTCTTTCTTTGTGGAAGGAGAACCAAGCACAGTGATGGTTCTGTCAGCCACAGATACTCCCACACAGCCCAAAGCATCTCCATGACATAAAGTGCCACCCATCTTCTCAAGGGGACCAAGAGGTTGAGAATGGGAGCTTTTCACACACCCTGAATCTGCAAACATTGATAAAGCGAGATGTTCTCATTCTCCCCCTTATTTTCAGTGCCTCCTGCTGGGAATAAAGGTGCCAAGATGAAATCACTCAGGACTGAACGGCACAACTCAAAGAGCGATACTGGACAAAGCAACATGCTTTCCACAGTGCGGGTTAACGGAGACACCTAGTGTTCTGGAGGGGAGCTGGCCATGGTGCCACTCGGACTAGGGGTCGTTGGCTCAAGTCCACGAGCGTCGTCCACCCCCAGATCTTCTTCCGCCATCCCCCCTTTTCCAGTCCCTTCACGGTGGTCACCCCTCCACAACCAGATCTCAAATGGTAGCTCTCCAAACATCTCCTCCGGCTTTAACAGGACAGGAATGGAGTTGGTCACACAATGTCCGAAAGGAATTATTTTCTTAAGGATTAAGTAAGAAATGTGAGGAGGGGACCAGCATCCTTTGATTGGTTAAAGGATGCTGGTCCCCTCCTCACATCTCTTACTTAAAACTACTGCTCCATGGTTTTTTCTTGCCCTTCAAATGCTCATCTGTTCCTTCTGCAGAGGAAGCATTGCCTAATGCCTAATGGTTAGAGAGACCTGAAACTGAGTCTACCATGATAATATGTATTTTTTCATTTTCTTATGAACACCAAAGTCTTTCCCATCTCAGGAACTTTGCACACTCTGTTCCCTTTGTCTGGAATGACTTTCTCTGGCTTTTTGGTTCTTCATCCTTCGGCTTTCAGTTGAAATGCTAGCTCCATAGAGACGCATTCTCTCTTCACCCTGTATAGAGACGTGCTCCTCTCATTTTCGGTGTTTTTCATCTCAGTACCCCATAACTTTCCTCCTCAGCAGCCATAATGAAGTGTAATTATTTCCTTTATTTGATTCTCTGCTCATTTTTGTCTAAATTCCCTATCAGACTGTAAGCCACACTCTCGTTTCCTCTGGTGTAGCCCCTGTAAGGTTTGACATCAAACACTAGGTAAATTCTTCAAGTCAGTGGATGGATGCAATCACGACTCTTGCTGACTAATGATGCGACCCTGGAAGGGTCACTTAACTTTCTGAAGCCTCCATTTTCTCATATATACAATGAGGATGTCACCTATCTTGTAGATAGGTAGAGCGCTGGACATGGCAGGCTCTGTTACACTACTGCATCCATTTTAAGATGCCCATCTTTTCCATTTTAACCTTTTTGAAAGAAAGATCATTTTATAATTGCTGAAGTCTTAGACTATGTAAATAATAACATCTCACTCTCATGCAGGGCCCAAGGTTTTCTTATATTAAAAAAAAACAAAACAAACAGAAGTCCACTGGAATGACATGGTCACATGGCTCCATGGGTCTATTTACTGTTTAAGAAGCAAGTTAACATCAATACTAACGCATTCTCCACAATGTCATTACTGCCTCCCTCTCATTTCCTCTCTAAGGACTACCTCCTCCCTACTCTCTTAGTTAATGAGACTACTTTTCTAAATTTTTAAAAATCTATTTTTCCTTCAAAAGCCCCAGGGAGTTAGAATAATGGAACACACTTAATTAAGCTATGCAGAGCAATCCTGCCATCTAGGTGGCATTTTCTGTCCCACTTTTCTTGGTCATTCTGTGAATTATATTATTACACAAGCACTAACATTCATAGGTACTTCACATGTGCCAGGCAGTGAGCTAACGGCTTTCCATGCCTATTTCTCACCAACTCTCCACTGTGAGTGGGGACGAGCATTGTCTCCATTTTACAGATGACAAAAATGAGGTCTAGATGTATTTAGTTACCTGTTCAAGGTCCCACAGCTAAGAAGTGGCAGATAAAGCTAGAAGCTGATTCCAAACTTATGAATTTATAGGCTGAAATTCTCCAATGGTTACAAACACATACCGAGTACAAATTATATCCATCAAGAACTTTTTTATTTATAACATCCCCTTGTTGGTCGAATTCAGCTTTATTAAAGGCAACCACATTAATTTAAAGAGTATTATACATGAACTAATTAGTATAATGCTATAGATTAGCTGCCAAAGATGCGTATTGATCAAAGTTCTTTTGGTTGCAATTAGTAGAAGCCAACTTGAACCAACTTACATCACTCAGGGAGTCTGGTAGCTAACATCTGAAAAGATTAGGGATTGGGTGGACATCAGGCGCAGTTTGATTGCAGGTCTGGCTGGTTCTCCATACTGTAATTCTCTAAATTCTGTCCCATGTGTGAGTCACCTTTATGCTCAATCTGATTTCTTCTATGGTAGAAATACGGCAGCAGAAATTCCAGGCTCACATCTGCACACCTGTCCTACAGTCCTGAACTTCTCTCTATTAGACCAACTTTAAGAGGAAATGAAATGACATAAGGGAAAGAAAAAGCAAATAAGACTCCAGATACCATGTGTGCAAGCTCAGGGGTTACTGGAATAGTCTACCTTGCTCCCCTGCTAAAACTCTCCATTGGTTTCCCATAACACTTGAAACCTTCACCACGGCCTCTAAGACCCTACAGAATGTGGTCTACCTCTCTAAATGCGTGTCCCACTTGCCCATTCTGCTTCTGCCCTTCTGGCCATCTTGCTGTTCCTCAAACTGCCCAAGCAATTTCCCAAGTCCAGTCCTTTGCACTTGCTGGCCCTCTATCCAGAACATTCTTTTCCTAGATCTTCACATCATTTTCTTATTCACTTCATTCAGACACCTGCCAAAATGTAACCTTCTCCACCATTCTATCTAAAATAACCCCCTTTCATTCTAGCTCCCCTCACTCTGCCCTACTTCTCTTCCCATCCCCCATCAATAACAACTTGACATGATGTGTTTATTCACTGAATTTTGGTCTCCCCACTAGAACAGGAGCTCTAGGTGGGGAACCATTGACTGTTTTGCTTCTCACCATATGTGTCTAACCTACTACAGGGATGAGACACCTATTAAGTTTCTAAGACATGAAAGAGTAAATGAATGAAAACAAATGTATGTGTACATGAATGAATGAATGGACAAATGAATGAATGAGTGCTAGCAATCAGTAGATGAACACTGAAAACAGATGCCAGGAGACCGCTTTTATTCTGTTTGTTTTGTTTTGTTTTCACCTAGTCAGCTGAAGACAAACACTTTCTACCGGTCCTGTGTTCAGAGCTCAGTCTTTTTAAGAATCACTCTGTTTTGAAAGAAGAAGATTTATTAAATTCAAGATCTATAAATGGTTCAGAGACATGATGGCTTCCTCCCCCATCTCCTATACTGAGTGGAAGATGTTTGTCAAAGCTTTGGTCTCCCTGCATACATATGAACAGAACACCTCAAAAATCAAAGCAGACAACCCCATTATGACATGGCTTGTACTCAGTATCAAAATTCAATATTGGCTTCTTTCTTTCTTTCTACCTTTTATTTCCTTCCTTCTGCCCAGTCAAATTTCCAAGACACTCCTGCTGACATTTTTGCCCAATTTTTTGTATACAGTTAATATTTATTAACGCTCTTCAGGGATGTACAGAATCTGAAGGGACTCATTCTAAAACAGCTTAAAGGGGGTTGATGACTATGCAACTGAGCTTCTGACTGTTCTCATGAAAATTCTCCTAGAAAAGACCAGCTTCTCCCTCTGTTTTCTACTGGCTCTGTTCTTGGCAATGCCAAACATCAATCTCCATGACACTGAAAATAGTAATAATTGATATTGATGGTGAGAAAAGTAACATTTTCAGAAAGGTTTTGTTGTTCATAAACTGAACTCCCATCTATCACATTTTGGTGACAAATTAACTCAAAAGACAAGCAAATGACTCCTTCCCACAATGGGAGGATGTGTGTGTGTGCTCTGTGACACTGGAAGACTTCCTAGGGCCTCACGAAAACACACCTGGAGCCTCCTTTTTCCCTGAGAAGGCAGAGAATCAGAGGATCGGGTGCTAAGGTCAGAGAGGCAATCTTGATCCTGATTCTATCAGTAGGTGACCCTGGGAAAGTCATTTTTCTCTCTGAGATACTGTTCTCATGTGAAAATGGGAATAACAATACCACCTATTTCATGGAGTTTTTGTGAGAATAAAATAATGCTTGTAAAAATCCTTAACATAGCATCTCGATCAGATTAAGTGCTGTGGAAGCAATTATCATTCACCCATTCAACACATATGTACTAAGTGTCCATGTTATGCTAGGTCCTGGTATACACAGATCAAATGGACAAGGTCCCTGGAGTTCATCATCATCATCCATCATTATCATCACTTTATTATTATTAATCACAAAGGAACTAGAAGGAGAGGACTGGTATAGTGGAAGCAACATATCTGCAGGAAAAACAAACCAAAACAAACAAACAAACAAAAAAGCAGGCTCCTAGCATGCCCTTGCCATTAACCAGTCTCTTGTTAGTGAAAAATGAACCCTGTGTCTTTTCAGCCTCAATTTCTTTGTAGTAATAAAGCATCAAGAAATAATTTATGATTTTGATGTTCTAAAACCAGTTGAAAATAATTTGTTACAACTAATACTATCTTTTATGAATCTGAGCCAATTGTTATGAAGTATTTATTTTAAAAATATAAATTAGAGCGAAGTTACTGTCATCACCCACTTGCATTCTAATGTTTTCTTGAATGGGAAAAGGGGGTTGGAATTAACACTTATACCTTAGGGATTGTGACAATATTGCACAAGCATCCAGAAGCTTCCTTATGTACAAAAAAAGAAAAATATTTTTAAATGATTGGTCTAAGTGATCTCCAGCATCCCTTCCTGCTCTGACATCATGCAATCCAATTCCACATTATTGTCCCCAATATTATCAATCTACAGATTAAGAAGCTGAGACCCAGAAAAGTTGAGTCTTACCAAAGATTACAGCCATATATAAGAACAAAGTTTGGATTAGAACCCAATGTCATAAATCTTAGCCTGGGTTCTGTGATACTTAATTTCATGTGTTTACTCAACTGGGCCATGGAGTGCCCAGATATTTGGTTAAACATCATTCTGGGTGTGTCTGTGAGGATGATTTTAAGTGAGATTAACATTGGAATCAGTGGACTGAGTAAAGCAGATTGCTCACCCCAACGGGGTGGGCCTCATCTAATCAGTTGAAGGCCTGAATAGAACGACAACAAAAAAATGACCTTCCCATGAGTAAAGAAGTATTCCTGAAACCTGACTGCCTTAAGTTGGGACAACTTGAACTGAAGCATCAGCAGTTCTTGAGTCTCAAGCCTGCCTGCTCTCAGATTGGAAATTACACCATTGGCTTTCCTGGGTCTCCAGTTGGACAACTACAGATCTTGAGACTTCTCAGCCTCTATAATCACATGAACCAATTCCTTATTACATGTCTCTCTCTCCATATAACACACATACACTCGCACACATTGGTTCGGTTTCTCCAGAGAACCTTGACTAATACATGTTCTATTTCCACATCACGTAAACTTGACAATAGCAAGGAACATGGCTTGCCTGAGAACTATACCCACACCCATCTGAACCCAGTTTTCCACTCTTTCTGTTATGTCCTCACATCCATGAATCTCTGTGTGGACGTCAGTTCCTGACCGTCCTGAGCAAAAACTAACTGAGCAAATGGCCAGATGCCCCCATGACTTTGTTACTTGAGAATGGCCCTCATGTCTGAGTGATGACCAGCTCCCCATTACTGAGGCAAGAACCCTCTGTGCTCAATCTAGCAGTCCATGAATAATGAGGTCTTCCAGCCTGGTTGGTGGGAACAACACTACTCCTGGGCCCAAGGGAGTGTCAGACACTATTATTTCTAATCTTTGGGGGTGTTTCTTTCCCTGGTCCTGATTGGTTTCCTCACCCACATGCACTGATCAGTACCCAGCTCAAAACCAAGGAGGACCTTAGACAGATCTCTGGGGTTCTTTATTGGCACAGATCACTTTTCTCTGGTACTGTTCTGTGAACTCTAGCTGCCTTTGTGTCCTGGACTCATCTTTACCTGCTCAGCTCAGTATCTTCCAGGCTTTACCTGGGTTCTCCGTCCTTAAGTTCCAGCCTGGAGATGCTCTCAAGGCAGTGAGCTGAGGCTCATGGGACTCGCTCTCAAAGCAGTCAGCTGGGGAAGGCTTAAAACTCACCTAGTTTATTTCCTATCTTCTTTTGCCTGATAGCCAGTGTCCTGAAAATCATCGTTTCATATATCTTTGTCCATTTTGGATTGTTTTAGTCGATAGTATATATCCGGTCCCTATTACTCTATCTTGGTCAGTAGAAGTCAATATGATAAAATTTAATGAAGGCAATTATGACAACTGAATCTTTCAAGCATACCTCTAATAGTTAGAATTTATAAAATCAAAACATTTTTATAGCAAACATTGAAAACCTCGGTATCATTATAAGAAAATCAAGTTAGAATAATATACTTTACTAGGTTTAGATAATAAACTGACATTTTCAGCAGTGACCCATTAAGGTGACATCAGGCTCTATCATTTGCCATTCCTTTAACGAATTTCAAGATATTGCAGAAAAGCTGGATACCCATTCCATCCCCTACCAAAACAGATATTTTCTTCTAGCTTTAGAAGAACACCTATAAATTAATCCAATCTGATGAGTGGGTACTCCCCGTGAGTAATTCAGTAATCTCATACCGACTGAGAACAGGCAAGCCATCTGGGCACAAACGGCTCAAATTCTCACCTGTAAGTTGACGAAGAAGTAGTTTTATGACCTCAGTCCACATAAAATGACCATTTAGTCCCAGATGCCTATGTCCTAGATACCCCCAGCTGAAACTTTAAAAGCCAGTTTGATTTTGTTTTGTTTTGAGAAAATATGAGTAAATGATTAGAGGTACACTCCAGTCTTGTGGAGCTTTTAGTCACAGAATATCACAGACTAACAGTTCTTTCTGTGATTTTTGCCAGATGTTTGGCCAGTAAAGCTGCAAGCATACAGAAGATCTATGTTGTCCACAGATCTACTTGTACTGACTCAGGTATAAAGATCTCTGGAGGTAAGATATTAAAGCTTCCTGTCATCACTCATTCTAATATCTATCAGTCAAGTTCTTGTTTTGGTAATGATTATAAATAATGATGATTACAATAAAACTAATAAAAATGAATGTGAGACATATTATTATAAAATAAAATGCTTAAAGAGGCCGTGGAGGTAATATAAATGAGTAAGTGGTCCGGGAGGGAACTAAGGTAGACTGGACCAGCTCTACTGGATCTAAAGGGCACTTTCCATAGCCATTTGACCATCTCCAGGTGTGAGAAAGGTTCTGGTACAAGATGGTGACACAAGAAGCTCCTGAACTCACTTCCTCCCATGGACCCACCAAATCCACAGCCACACATGGAGCAACTGAGATACATGAGCTATACGTGGACAATTCCCTCTGAAAGAAATCCAGAAACTAACGGAGCAACTCCTACACGTCAGATGAATGAGAAAATGCCTGCTAGAGTAACTGGGGAGGGCGGTTCACTTCATAAATTATATAAATATCTGACCATTGTATTGTATACCTGAAACTAATATAAAATTTTTAAAAATTTTAGAAAGTGGATGGGAAAGGCTGAGACGCATTCGATAAACCCCACTCCCAGCACGGTGACATACAATTGAGAGGGAACTCACAGCTCCCACCTTCTCCCTGAGGAGTGAAAGGTTTGCACCCAAATGCAGTACCTCTATTTTTGAGACTTCCAGACAGGAAGGTGGGATTATTATCAGTCCTTCGTATTTTTCAAGATTAGCTAAAAATGTAATTTTTTGTGAAATCTAACAATTTTGAAAACAGTAAAATCATTCTGTGAGACAAAAACAACAACAACAACTACTACTCCTTCAGGTCAATTTGCAGCTCTGAAAGTAGCGTAATGGAGTTTAGAGCCAAACAAAGCTGGATTTGAATTTTGGCTTCATTTCATATTAGCTGTGTGGTTTTTGCCAAGTTATGTAACTTCTCTGGTCCTCAGTTTCCTCATCTATAATGAGTTATAATGATTTATAATTAACCTGCTGGTCATCTACCTCTTCCTTATTCCTAACAGAACTTACATTTTTGAGACTTCATGCCTCCTGGAAGAATCTTTGGGCCTTGTGGGGAGCTTACTCTGTCTCCAGCTCTCAGAGTAGGTCTGGTTTGGATTAATCTAATCATATTTTCTTTCTCAGTAATTGGGTCAGGAGTCCAGAATAAAGCCCGTTAGTACATGGCGTTTTCAAAATGGTGTAATTGACCCAAAGATGGGCACATGACATGATTTGGCCACAAAGAAGTTATCTCAGCTGTAGCTGACAACAAACTTAAGGACACTGAAGAATCAGTTTGAAGAAAAAACAATAAAAAACAAACCACACTTCCCAAAGAGCAGAGTTAAGAGATCATAGGGAGAAAAAAACCCCATAAACTTGATCATACTATACCTGAAGTCCACCCTACCTCAATCACATAACTGAATTACTTGATTATTGCCTACAGTAAAAACACCCTAACTTACACATAAGGATTAAAAATCATATATTTGGCACAAAGGGGACACTTAATACATGGTAGGTTGTATCATTAGAGTACATTTCCATTTTACCACATTTTAAAATACATATGTTTCCATAATGTAACTTATGAAACTTAAAGTTACCCCTTCCCCACCCCCACACACATAATGATGTATTAATTAAATTTAAAATTTTTAACTTCTCTTTATTAATAGTGACGGAAATGAAAAGGAGATGAGCAGAGGTCTCAGGAGAGCTGTTCTCCATCACGCAGGAAACTGAACGGTGTATGTTTCTTCCTGGTGTTTGATCAGGACTTATCCAAATGTAGTGAATCCCCAGTAAACTGGGGATGTGGGTAAGAGTACACTACGCATCAGCAGACTAGGCACTTCATTTACCAAACTCTGGGGCTTGTGTCCAAACGTGGCTGGCCCCCCATGCCCACACGGAACCTAACCAGCACTACCAAGATGAACATTCCTGGGACCAATGCCAGCCTTTGGGGCACTGGGAGCCTGCATGGGGGCTCAGTTATACCTGCAGGCTGGCAGCACTCACATGGAGGCGGGAAGTGGGGGAAGCAGCAACACAAGAGGACAAAGGCAAAGAGCCGGTGAAGAGCCCATTCTGGCTGTCTAACTCCCACGTGGAAAAGATGACAAGGAGGGTTTCTGTCTTACATATGAGGTGGTACGTAGACAGACATCCTTCCGGGAGGGCAAACAAAAGACAGCTTGGAAATGAACCAGCCCTGAGCACTTGCCCTTCACACTGCACCACATGCTCCTCCCTTGTGGTAGAAAGAATTTTCAACTTTGTTGTTTTGTGTGAAATCAGATGCTTCTCAAATCATGTAAAGAATGGAATAAAAAGCAGAGGTTTATTTTCCTCCTTCCTGAAATATTAGGTCCTCATCTCTTCAGGACCCAAGCTTGGCTCACTATCTGTGTCATGGGCCCCACCTCGTATTGTATTGGTATCCTTTGACTCAAAGGACTCACTGCTCTGATGATCTGACTGGCAGTTCATCACATGATAAATTTTACTTCACGACTAGGTTTCATTAAACCCAGATCGATTAGTAATGGTCATAGATTATTGATCTCTGGAAGGTCCATTGCACTTATCACAATGTCTAACACATAGCAGACACTGTACAGATGCCCACCTGGCTCTACAACAAAATCAAGATTGGGAACAGGAAGTCTCCAGGGGGGACGAAGATAGCTGAAATTCACAGCCTAACTCTTCCTCTCCAATATTTTCCTTTCCCCATGGAGATTGCTCACTGATTAATGTGAAGTTCTCCACAGCTGGAACCCGGTCCCTCCTCTGATTCTTCATTCTTCCCTCTGTGATCTCACCCAGTTCTGGGGCTTTAAGTGTCATCGATAAGCTCAAAACCTGTGTTGTATTTTCAGTCCAAACTGACTCTTCTCTCCAATTGCCCACTGGAGATTTGCAGATGGGTGTCTCAAAAGTGTATCCAATTAAACATGTTTGAAACCAGATGTTGCCCTGACTCACTCGCCTCAAATTTGTTTCCTCCTCAGTTTTATAAAAGGCACCACCACCTATTCGGCTGTACAAGTGAAGATTATTGACTATTATATCTCTTTTACCGCTTCATAGTCATCAATCAAGTCTTGTTAATTTTACCTCCAAAACACGCATTAAGCTCACCTACTTCCCTCTGAATTTGCGGCCTTACTCTAACTCAAGTCACCATCTTCTCTCTCCTAGCCTAAGTCATGGTCCCCTAAATGGTGCCTGCACTTGCAAATTAAGGCCCCCTGCCCCCAACATACTCTCTGTCATCAGAGTAATAAAGATGGTGCTTTTCTTTGCTTTATTTTTTCCCAGAAGAGATGTGCAGCAAATTATTAGAATATGTCACCAAATTAACAAGATTCAAAATGAAAACTTTCCCAGTATTCATCCCTGGAGGACATAGATCAGTACCTCTTTTCGTGAGGCATGCTAGTCCCGAAATCCAAAGGCCTGCATCTGGACTGAGGCAAATGTAAACAATACTTATGCTTTATGTACGACTGCAAAACACCCAAAACCACCTTTCCCTCAAGGTGAAGGCACGGCCGATTTCTGGTCCTTTCAAGTTGCCAGAATTGGGTTTCCACCATTTGTCAAGCTATTCATTGGATGCCAATTGGAAATGATTGACTTGATCGCAGGGTTGGCATACGGTGCTTTTGGGTTCCAGCCAGAAAAGAGAGGGCTGTGTTCCAGGAGAGATGCCGCAAATAGAGATGATGCTGAGAAGAGGCTGTTGACTCAGCTCTGAGGCTGAACACCCAGGGGGCCATACCCCACCTCTCACAGTTCAGCGGGACACCTGAGGAGCCCAAATCAAGCTGTGCATCTGGTCCAGGGAAGCAGGAGAATTAACATCTATAGGGTACCAAGGACATCCTAGATGCTTGGCTAAGTATCTTGCATGCATTTAAATGTCACCGTAATCTATGGTTAGAATCATCTGTTTTTGATCAAGGACATGAAGGCTTAAAGTAGTGAAGTAACTTGCCCAGGACAACCCAGGTAATGAGAAGGTTTGAACACAGCACTGTCCAAACCCATATTCCACAAAGTCACATGGCCTCGTGGAATGTGCTTTGGGTTCTCAGTGTGGCACGTGCCCCTGGATTCTCTCACTACCATCCCTTCAAGGCTCAGCCTCATCCTCACCCCCCGCACCCTGTTCCTTAGTCCCAATTAGATTTACAGTACAGGCCCACAGGATGGCTTCGTCTCTTGGGTGCCTGGTGTCATTGCCACAAATGTTTGTCGAGCATAGAGTGATTCCACAGATAAATATTTGCAAAATGTTATCACATACACCCAGGGAAATTTTAACTCTGGTCAAGCTCAGAGAATTAACTGAGCAGGCTCTTTTATTGGTATTAAAAAAGGAACCAACAGTGATCATTCTGATTATCAAATAAAAATATGTCAACCAGGTTTAGTGCAGTCCCTTAATGGGTCATTAAACCAGCAACTTCTCCTATGATTATTTTAGGAAAAAAGCATTGGTGTAACTTGGATATGAGTTAAACTCACTCTCACATATCTTCCATTTCGTTCCACTTGGGGTAATAACTTACAATGCTGTTGCTTCTTGACGCAGAGTCCTGACTTTATAACACAGGAAGTTAATGTGAAACACGTAAGTGGTCAAGCCAGGTGTCATCAATTAAGACCAAATAACTTCCCTTCAATAATAATACACAATTCTCCCACGAAATGTTCTTTTCTCACTTGTTTGGGCTATAGATCTACTTGAGTATTTCTATTTGACTTCCAATGCAGTAACTTCTCCACATCCTACCCCCTTAACTAAATCGGGAGCAACAGGACATATAGTTGTAACTCAGTTGTTAAAAAACAAGATTGAAGTATACTTCCATTTTTCACTTCCCTGCCTGTGTATAGCTTTCTGTATAACCAGTATAAGTTAAAGTAATAATAATAATAATGATCATCATTATCATCATAGTGAAAATAAGAAGACAGCAATAACAGTTATTGTTATTGTTGTATGTATAACACTTCTTATTGTGCCTGGCAGGTAGTAGGCACAATAAGAAGAGTTATACATATCTACTTACATTTCATTCTGCTACAATAAGAAGAGATGACTGTAACACACAGACACACACACACACACACACACACACACACACACACACACACACATGCATTTTAGGAAGAAACCTGAGTTCAGAGTGGTTAGTTATTTATACTTGGTCAGTATGTGGCTAATTCAAAACCAATTCTGCCATATTACCCAGCCCATGAATTTCTCAATGCCACAATGCCCTTCTTCCTCTGGCCAGATTCCTCCCAAGGTAATCCTTTGGCAAGAGGGTTTAGACCTGAAAAACATCTACCTCTCCCTTCTATGACCTCCTCCTCCATAAATGTGAAATGTGTCCCCTCCAATGTAGAAGGGGAAACACACATGAATGTGCATGCACACACACATTTTATCAATTACACGGTAATCATTTATAGACTGCTTTCGACATGCCAGACTGTGGGGCTAAGAGGTAAATACCTTTCTTACCTCCATGTTTCATCAGAGGAGGCAGATTTGAAGGAATTAAGTAACTTGCCCAAAGTCTTGGATCTAAGAAAGTTCAGATCAAGGATTCGAACCGGGCGGCCTGGCTCCAGGGCCCACACTTTTAACTGTGATACCACCCTGCCTCCCCGGGGGCCCCACCCACCAGTGAATTGGATGGATTCTTGGGACAGAACTGGGCAAAACAGCCTAGGCTCCACACCAGCAAAACAGGTAATGGTTTACCTTCACAGTTCTGGGAGTTGCCAGTGACATGCTCTGTGCTTGGCGAAGGAACAGATGTTTAATAACTTTGCAGTAGCAAGGAGGAGGTTACATAACACGGCTGAGCTATTTTTGAACTTCGGAAAATGCTGACTGCTCTTTTCAAAGTGCCTTCTGTAAAACCAGGAATATTAAACATAAAGAACACTTCCCCCTTTCCCCTACTTTTTAAATTCTGAAATCCCAGAAACAGAAACAGATCCACAATAAGATCGTTAGCACGTCATCCTGAGCAAGCAGTCCTTCATATCTGTCCAGCATCATAAATAATAAGTCATTGTCACAATATCCTAACTACGCAAGCTCTGTGCATACTACTACAAGGGATGTCCATGAGGGCTGCCAAGGGACATAACTAGCTAGCCCCAAAATGCCATGTGCAGCCAGTCACAGCTGGTCTCCAGATCCGTCAGGTGTGGCTTCATCTGCACATCTTCTGAAGCCACTTGCATCCTCCCTTCTACACAGGGGGAGTAATGAGAGCTATTTGTTTATTGGCTGCTTTGCAAAATGAGACTAATTCAGTTGAAAAAAAGTAAATTTAAAGCTTGAAGTGAGAACCCCTGAATCTAGAGTCCTAAGCTTCCACTGAACAAGCTGTTGGGTCCAACTCAGGCTGCAGACACATCTGTCCTCTGCCTTGAGCCATCCAGACTGAAGATCCCTTCCTATCAGAAACCTCAGTGTCTATAAAAGGGGGATGGGGGTGGGGGGAAGGATATGACTAAATAAAACATGGAACACTTATACAACAAAATGCAAAACAGCAACTGAGGGGAATATGCTAGGATTATATGTATCTTCAGAGATCAATCTTGAAAACGAGGTTGAGGTAAAGAAATTCTAACACGTTAGATGCCATTTGTGTACCCTACAAAGAACCATATTAGGTCTAAGATCGCACCTACATCTATCTTGAAATACAAACCATGTACATGGATTTGACTAATACCAAATTTATTGTAGTGTTTTCCCCTCCCACAGAGAGAAGGAAGAAAAGTGGGACAGGGCTATGATGAGAGTTTCTCCATTGTCGGAAATGTTTTCTTTCTTTTAAAATTTTAAAACAAATGTGATGTGTTAACCTTTGTTCTCTGCAGTAAGCATTAGGGTGGGTATTTTATTGGATTCTGTGCTTTTCTGTACTTTTTTTTTTTCAATATTAAAAAAAAATTCTTAATATCTGAGTTGTCTTTAGACAAATTTCCCCTATCCTCGGCAGACTGTACATCCTTTGAGAAGTTTGACATTTTTACAGGGGCTAGCACAGGGTCTGTTGGATGGTAGCAGTGATGGATGGAGGGTGAAAAGATATAGCGCCCTTAATCCTTTTCTTAAAAACTGCCTTCTTTGGGCTTTTTCTCAAGCTCCCAGTCCTTGCCTGGTTTGGAAAGGTCCCACTCTATCCCAGGGTGTGTTTAAGAAACACTGTGATGATGGAGAAGTGTGGTAAGGAGCTTTGCCTGTGCCAGATTCCAGCCTCTCACACTGGGTGCGTACTGCCAGCACACCGTAAATGGAAAGCTGTTTCACTAAATACCAGGCAGCGGATGACGGCTCACCACACTTGACGCATTACTTCTCTGGGGCTGAAAACCCATCTATGAAATTGCAGCACTCAAAAGCATGACTCTTGGAAACAGCACAGCAGCATTTCACAGCATGATTCCTTTTTTTCAGGACTGAAATTTGGGGTGGTCTCTGGGAAGAGATCTGAATGTCTTGCCTATTATCCTTCTCAAATTCCTTTTCCTGCATATATTATATTTCGACTGTCCTAAAATTCAGTTATGTTTCCACCAAAATTATATATTTCTGAATAGTCCAGTTGTGGGGCACTTCTTGTTATGAAAAGTAAGAAGTGATAATAAGGCCAGCCCTTGTCTTCGGGCTGGCAGCAGTCCTGCCTCTGGAAGAGGCTCCACGTCTCCTACTGATTTATCCGAGTTCCTTCCTGGTGTTAGAACGATCATTTAAAATGCTGCAAGTGGCAACGTGGAAACAAGATCCTTAAAGAGCGAGGGAGAAGAGGGAAAGGGAAAATTTCAAAGGACCATGATTTCTTAATTCAAGAGTTTGTTTTTCAGGGGAATGTCAATTTTATGCACATATCACACACACACGCACACGCACACACACACGCATGCACGCACATACATGCATACATGCAGACCTGGCCCCAAGATAATCCCTGAACTGTGTAGATTCAAAGTCCTAAAACCTTCCAGAAACGTTTTCGAGTGACGTTTTATTCTGTTGATATAATAAGACCAAAGTAGTCTGCTGACTGTAACTTCTGATGCCAAAAACAACTTCACTGATCACTGTGACAGTCCCTCAGTGATTACCAGGTGCCAGGCATTGTGCTAAGCAGCACTTTTCATGCATCCCCTCATGTCATACTCACAGCAGAACCTAGAACATTAGTTCTCAACTTGTGGTCCCCAGACCAGCAACATCAGCAGCACCCAGGATCTTGTTAGAACTGCGAATTCTTAGAGCCCACCCCAGAACTTCTGAATTCAAGGCTCTGAGCGTGGGGCCAGTGATCCAATCTAATAAGCCATCCTGGTGATTCTGGTGCGTACTAAGGTTGAGAACCCTGCCTAGAAAGTAGGGGCTATTATCGTTGTTTTGCAATGAATGACTGAGGCCCATAAGGGTAAAATGATTGTCCAAGTCATATAGAAAGTGGATGAGACAAGATTGAACCCTGACAAATCTAATTCCAGAGCCTGGTCCCTTAATCACAGTGCCACACTGCTCATTATCTGAGGGATGAGCATGAATTAAATCAGGGAACATCAGGTAAAAACATGCAAAATGGGTGTATGAGTGTGATCATTCTAAATCTCAGCAGCTGAGCCATAATGATGGGCCACAGAGAACAACGACACTTCTCGGAAACATAAAATGTAACGTAAGTGTCCACCGAGATAGGGGGAGGTATATGAATTATGATACATCCATGTGATGGGCTACAACGCAGCTGTAAAAGTGATGCTTTGCCAAGATGTCCAATGACTTAAAGAGATACTTAGGACATCAGAAGGAAAGAAATTTAGACACACCCTCAAATGGAGACTAGGGGCACCGGCAAGGGCAGTTTTCCCAAAACGTAACACGTTGGGGAGGATGTGGAAAGTCAAGTACTTTCACAAACTGCTGAGCGAATTTAAACTGGTGTAGTTACTTTGTAGGGGAATCTGGCAATAGATATTTGAATTTTAAAATGCACATGCTCTACGACACCCAAAACTTACTTCTTAGAATCAACCCTAGAGAAATACTTGTACATGTGCACAAAGAAACATATAGGATGACTGTCACTGCAGTTTAGTTTTTAATGGGAAAAAAATAAAACAACCTAAATTTCTAGCATTATGAAGATTGAGTAAATAAAGCATGGTGTGTCCCTACTGAGGAAAATAATGTATAGGTTAAAAGAATATAGATATTCGTATATATGTGTATATGTATGTATATGTCTACATATACACATACACATGATAGATACCTACATACACACATATCTACATGTATTCATACATATGTATATGCATGTGTATGCATTCATTTGTATGTATATCTATACATATATCTACATATACTCATACATGTGAATATGCGTATATATCTACATATATACACATACATACTTGAAATATAGCTAGAGGATGGATAGATAGACAGACAGATAGAAAGACAGACAGACAGATAAAGATCAAGTGTAGGTTTCCAAGGTTATTATTGAATAAAAAAAGTTAAGTTGCAGAAAACAAAGTGCGAAGTTTCTTAAAGAGGAGATGAGAAGGGAGTGAGAGGGGAGAGAAGTGTAGAATCAAACAAAAAATTCCCGTAAGCACACACAACATTCTCTATTTTCCGTGCACACTTTTGACAACGAGTATGTATGGCTCTTAGTATTTAAACCATGAACAATAACAACAATGAAACTCTGATCCCGAGCAAAGAGCCCCCTCTTACTGGTGCAGAGTGTGCAGCGGGATCTCTGGCTTCTCCACCTGCCCGTAGCAGCTGGCCTTGGCTTCAGGGATGTAGGAGAACCTCTCCAACATGGAAGACGCAGCAGTGGTTAGGATGCCCAGGCCGTCCCTTACTCGCGCCTCCAGGCTGTAGTCCCAGTCGTCGTAAGAGACTGAAATGAGTCCTGACGGAAACTCTTTGGGGATGAGCTCCGTGTTCCCAGAGACCAGGCTTGGGACAATCCAGAAGAAGTCGTACCCAGTGAGGCCAAGGGAGCGGGCCTCACTCAGGATGAGGACGGCCTCATCTTTGGAACAGTAGAGCAAGATGACAGAAGAATGGATCTTTTTCAACTGGACTTGAGTCTTGGCATCCTCGAAAGAAGTGTCCAGGGTGATCACGTTCTGCATGTCCCAACCCACAAAGCTATTGTCCACTGTGGTCTTGATGAAGCTGATGAAGTCTCTGTAGCCAGGGAAGATGGTGGTCACCAGGGAGAAGACGTGCCAGTCATAATCCTGCATGATCTTCAGCATGACCGTGGCTTGTTGTTGGATGGATGCGCCAAACTGGAAGAAGGTAGACGTCGGGTCCTGTCGACAGGTAAAAACAAAAAAGAAAACAAAGGATGAGGCCAAAAGAAATTTATAAAGCACCCTCTGTCTTCATAGGCTTAAAGAAGCTCCTTCCTAGAAGTGAGGGAAAATAAGTCAGACGTCTATTCATTCTCAAACATTCCTGAGCACCTACTCTATGCCACACTCTGGAACACATACCGGAATACAAAGATAAGAGAGGCCCCTGATCTTGGAGCCCATCGCCTGGCAGAGTGAAGAACATCTGTTTTATTTTGCCGCTTATCATCTATTCTCCTCTTTTTCCTCTAGTTCATCCCATCCATCTCATCTTTGAGTCTATATGGTTCCAACAGAATGAACTCTCTCTGGCCTCTAGGCTCAAAACAGGAAAATGAAGCCAACAGAGACAAAACAACATCAGAAAATGGAGACAGAAAAAACACACTTAGACCACCTGGATTCTGCCGTGCCTGAAGCCATTACTCTGGACCTGTTGCTTATATAAACCAACAGCTTCCCATATTTGCTTCAGCCAGGTTGAGTAGGATTTCTATCACCTGAATTCTAGACTCCTGTATAATATGGAGTATAATGAATGTTGGGTGGACATCTATCTGCTCAATCAACAACTATTTGTTGAACACCAAACTATACAACAACACCAATTAAGAGCTTGGAGAAATAATAATATACAGACAGACACAGACATGGACTCTGTCTTCATAGAGCTGGTGGGAATCTGAGGAAGAGCAACTTCCATGAACTGCAGGCTGAGGGGATGGCGAAGGAGAATCCAGGCCTGGAAGGGGGAAATAGGTGGATGTTTACAGTCAGAGGAGCCCTGAGGATACACCTTGACTATTCCAGGAACTGGAGATAAACGCATTATGGTTGGTGAACAGAGGGGATGAGATGATGTTGCAGGCCTGGCAGGAACCCCATCATCTATGGCCTCAGGGGATACATTCAGAGGCCTACGCCTTATTCTGAGCATAAAGGGGAGCTGCTGAAAGCTCTTACGCTGGAAAGTGACATGGTAACTTCTGGGTTGAAGGACTGCTCATGGTTCTAACAACTCCCCAAGTCTGTGATCTGATCACAGAACAGATTGCCATTTAGAAAAGGCAGGTGATGCAGAGAGTCGTTCAATTTATAAACTACCTTTACGCTCCTTAACTTGTCAAATCTCCATGACGATCCTGTGAGGTTGGTATATTGTTAGCCGGGGGAAAGAGGCTTAAAATGGTCACAGCTATAAGTACCCAAACTCAGGCTCTGATTCCACCTCTGGCCCCCTTTCCAAAACAAACCACAGCCTTCTTGGGATCATCGATGATGTGCATATAGCAGATGCTCGAACTATGGTGTAAAAATGCCAAGAAAAGAGAAGGTATGGCTCTGTGTTATAAAGAAACAGGATTTGACGAATGCTGAGATATTTTTTTTTTTCTGGGAACTGAAAGAATTTTCAAAGGTCCTTATCATATCATAGCCATGCTTTCATTTTGCATTCTGTATTCACCATGTATTCACCTGTATTCATCGGATTGCTCTTAACACAAACTCAGTAGTATAAATATGGGGATTCCACGGTGTGTGTGTGCGTGTGTTAAGCGTAGATGATTCCATTCACATATTTTAAAACAATACTTTGTAGCTGTGCACGTCAACTCTTTCAATAAGTCTGCATTGTTTTTCCTGTGGGCACTCACTGGACAGAAAGTTTTATCTGAATGGGCCAAAAGTCATAGTTCTTTAAAATATTCCCTTTTCCCAAAATGCATGGGTTTGGGGGATAATCTGAATGTAGTGTGTCCTAAAGGCAGAGAGGAAAAAACAGAAATAAACACGTTCTGGGCCCTTTCCAATATTACAGTTCTATGAATTTTAACCTAATTAAATCAATTAAAGTGGGAAACAGATTTAAAGACTTTGGATAATTACCTTTTTCCCTATAGTAGCTTTTGGAGAAATCCAATATTCTTGGATTGATTAATCATTTTAAATCATCCTCAACAAGACAGTGAACTGCTCAAGGGCAGAGATTTTGCTGTCCTCATCCTTCTGTCCCCAGAACCTGGCAGAAGGCTTGGCACATGACACATCAGTTAATGGAGGGTGAGGAAATGCATGAGTGAATGAATGTGTGAATGAAGGCTAAGAGGAATGTCCTTGGTTTAAACATAAAGCAAAAGGGAAGGATTCAGTGTCTGAGACTGTATTTTGTATGGCTCTTGAATGTCGTGTCCAAAAAACAAAAGCTTTCATCAGCACCCTACTATCCTGAGGAACCGCTCCCCCGTTAAATGCCCCAAATATATGTAGTGTGTCCTTTATTAATAGTGAGGAGAATATAGAAGCTCTATAAGCCTCAGCAGGTGGCCACAGAACCTCATTAAATACCAAAAAAAGTTGACCACATAAAGAACCCACCCACAGAAGGAGGCACATAAGTGGAGTCACAAGGCAGTTATACTCATCCACCTGATGCACTGTCAGGTGCCTCTTGGGGTGGGGCGGAAAAGTTCCAAACTTAATTACAAAAGAAATGTAATCATTCCCATGGAAATGCCTCTGCGGAAACCAGTCACCAGCTACATTATGACCGCGAAAGGCAGAGCGACCTGCATCTTCCTGCACTGAGCACACGAGGAACACAGAAAGCTCTCAGGAGGACGACGCTAAGAGCATCGTTGGAACTCAATAAAAATGGTCTCTGATACAGCCCACCTACACGTACTTCCTTGAGACCATTCGTGTTGGTGGAGAGGTAGAGGTCAACACACTAGATGTGGGAGTTGGTTGTGTGCTCCAACGCCCTTGCTTCATGTACTATGAGCTAGACAGGACCGTGTATGCACGAGCAGTTTGTGCACAGAGCAGAGCTGTGAGCAAGTGCAGCCTTATCCGGCTCTTCATGTAGAGAGGAGGGCATGGCTACACTGCGAACTTCACCGAGGAGAAAGATAGTCATAGCGACAGCAGTTCATTACTACCTCATTAATATCATTAACATCTCCTCCCAGGATGAACGACAGTGTTCCTTCTGGGGTCAGACTACCCCTGTACTGATGTTTATTGTGTGGCTGTGGGAAAATCAACTTAACCTTTCCAGCTTCCGTTTCCACGTCCGTACAATGGGTGTAACAATGGTTATAATTATACCAGCTAACAGGCTACAAGTGCTGACTCCACGACAGTCCTGCAGCTGGCTCGACACTTCCTATGTAGAATCCCCTTGAACCCCACCCCCAACAACCTTCCTCAACTGGTACCAGTATTACCACCATTGTAAAAATTTAGAAACAGCTTCAGAGGTAGAATGATTTTTCCAGGGTCACAAGGTAGAGAGACTTTTCACAGGCAGTGCGTCAAGTTTGCCTTCCTTGTGGTTCCAGGCTTTTCACCCCTGCATTGCACAGCCGGCCATGACAGCACATGCTCACCGAGCTGCAAGGATTAAATGATCTCTCTGTACAAAAGCATCGCGCGCAGTGCCCACCACATATCAAGTGCTCGACAATTTTAAGTCACTGTTATCTTGCCCGGGGGTCAGGACTCTTGGAGTCTCTCATCAGAGGCTTATGTCACCCTGTCTCCAAAAGTGGTAATTCACACTCTGGACTTGACCATCTCCACAACTCGCCCTGGTCACGGCTGTCTGATGTAGGTCACGAAAGGCTGCTTTCACCACGCCCCTCCTCTCCAGTCACCAATGGCCCCCCTAGAGCTGTCACATTAAGTTCAGACTCTCTAGCCCACCCCTGCATGCACACTAGTCAAACTTCACAGTTGAAACAGCATGAACTCTGGGATCTTTCGGCCCTGAGTTCAAGTCCTGGCTCTGCATCAAGTAGCCGTGTGAACGTGGGTAACTACTTAAACTTTCTGCATCGGATTGCCTCTGCCTGTAAAATGGGAATCATGAGCGCCCCCCACAGGGCTGCTGTGCACACGGATGACTGGGAGGAGTAAGATGCTAATCCACTCATGTGGGCTCCCACAGCTTGAGGGCTCCTCTCCACGTCCTCTGTCCCCTAGACCAAATGGACACCGCCAGAAACCTCAGGGGATCCTTATCCTACCTCAGAAACTGGTCCCTCCAGATGCACTGGCATGCTTGTTTCACATTCCGCCCCCTGCAAACCCGCCCACTAGTTCTAAGCCCATGGAGGCTGCACGAAGAGAAGGAACTGTCTTTCCTCACAGTGATGAATAATAATGCTTTGGAGAGAAACCTCTACTTACGTCCTTCATGGACCTCACGTGGTTACCTTACGCCACTTGCATTTCCGTTGGCATCTGAAACAAATGTCTAAAACCACTATGGACCAAAGGCGCTGGAATTCCCTGGGAGGGATGGAAGCAAGAATTATTTACAGAACATAATTGCAAAGTGAGGCACTGAGGGGGCTCATGCTTACCCTTGGGTTTTCCTAAGGTGGTTTTACGAACTGGCGGGAGGCGATGGGGGCATCTGGCCACCCTCCCAGGGCCTGGCAGCCAGTATGCTAAATGGCCCTTGCTTTGAAGGTCTTGAACATTCTTCCCGCTTCCCGCCTGAAGAGCAGAGGCTGTGCCTCCTGCCCTCGCCCTCCCCCTGCCACCACACGGCCTGCCCATTGTGGATTCCACAGACCAGTGTCTGACCACCTCTGGCACCAGCTTCCTCAGCCGCGTGCAGCCGGGGGAGACGAACAGATTTCAGACACCCACTTTGGTTCTGAAGCAAAAGCAGTGCTCGCACCATGCTCACTGCTCTGCAGAACACAGAACAAACTGTTTTAAACACAGAGCGAGGGAGGCAGGATGGTGTGGGATTCTGGGTGTCTGCTCTCCACTCTGTGTTTCAGTCCCACCGTGACTGAGGTCTCGCTCTGATGTTCTAGAATGTTCTAGAGCTTCGTTGAGTCCTCCGGGTGAGACCTGACCCCCATAGGTATCCAAGCCTAATGCTTAATAGAGTCTAATACCAACTTTCATTTCACTTACCCATTAACAAAGGCTATAAAGGACACCCACACCCATTATCTCTTTGATCCTAACTACCCCAGAGATGAGGTACTGCAAGTGGTTATAACCCTCACGGATGCCATTTCTCATAAACACACAGGAAAAGAGGTTAAGTGATTTTCCTAAAATCCATGTGGCCCCACAATTACGACAGCTCAGTTATTGCAAAATGTCATCCAGTGGCTCAGTTATTGCACGTACCAGTGGCTCCCACTCCTAGCTGCACAGGAGAATCACTTGGAAAGTTATTAAAACAAACCAGTGCTCATGCCTCACGCCAGTCCGACTGAAACCGAATCTCTGTGACCTAAGTATATGAACTCCGGTGCTGATTTATTTGTTTTTCTCTGTCTCCTCTCAACAGCAGGATGAGTGTTATTCAAGTTAGTGTCTTCTAAGCCTAGCGCAATGTCTCACACCCAGTAGGGGCGCAATAAATACTTGGTGAGGAAAAAAATGAACAGGAAGCTCAGCCCCAGGAGACATGGGAGAACTGGTCGTTGCTGTAAACCATATCCACAGCTTCTTTTCCTTCTTCCTGTCAGGGTGGGTACCAACGAGACGGATAATGATGCAGGTGACCCAGCCAAGATCAAGAGAGACTCCTTGGGAATTTGCTTTCTCCTGTCAGAGGAGTGCCTTGGTGAGCCCAGGTGGAGGAGCAAGGAATGAGGCCAAGCCTTCAACCACGTGGGAGCCTGGGCTTCTAACAGGTCACACTGGTCACGTGTGACTATGTACATGTAAATTTAAGGTATCAACTACAATTGAGTACTTGGTCGCTCAGTCACACTAGCCACATTTCAAGAGCTCAACGGTCTTTAAACTTCAAAGCTGATGGTCTCCCACCCCTGCCAGCCTCGTCCTTAAAGATGTCAATTCAGCTGGTCTGGGACAGGGTTCAGGATTTTTTTTTATTCCCTGGGTGAGTGCAGTGTGCAGCCAGGGTTGGAAACACGAATCTAAGCCTTTGCTTTCCAACCCTGTAGCTGTGCATCAGCTACTCGGGGAATTTTTCATGCCTTCAGATTTCCAGGTCCCACGCCACACCCACTGAATCAGAATCTCCACTGAGGAGCCC
>NW_006435763.1:578575-595825 GCF_000325575.1 Pteropus alecto
TACAATAAGCTAATGGATGCCAAGACTTGGTACAGCTAAGTCCAACTTCCCTACAGATGATGAAACTGAGGTCCCAGAACTTTCGATGACTTGCTCTCTTTGCTGTATCATGATGCCATCAGGTAAGAAGGGTTTTCTACGAGGAAGAGGGGGTTTGTGGGAGGAACATGGGCTTTGCTGACAGCCCATCTGGGACCTGCTTCTTACCGCAAATGAGTTATTTAACTTAAGCCTCTGTTTCCCCATCTGAAAAATGGGAATGATAATAATGGTCACCAAGTAAAAGGTCACTGTTCATATTTTGAGAGATAATGCACATTAAGCACTTGGCATATAGGAGGCTTTTGGTCCAACTGAGTTGGTGTTAATGGTGAAGACGGCAGCCTCGACCGTCAAGCCCTAAGTCCACATCCGTCATGGACTTCTTAGTGCCCTCACCTCCTGCTTATTCCTCACCTTCTGAATTTCCAGCATCTTTGTCCCTACCTTCCTCCCCCGAGCCCTGATGTGTATGGTTGCCTAATTGCTGAGAGACATGCATCTTGCCTGCCTCTCAGACTAGAATTCTGGAGGGCAGGGCACCATTCCCTTCTCACACTTTGCATGGCATGGGGCCACAGTCTCATGAATGAAACTGGGAGTAGCATTCTGAGTCTACAGGGCTGCCAGCGGGCGGGAAGGGAGACTAGTGCTTTATGTATTTGAGTGAACCTGCCAGATCTACTGCTCTAGGAAGAAACAGTCATCCACTGATTGCCTTTCATTCATTCAACGATTTAACAAACTCGGGCTATGTGCCAGGCATTGTCCTGGGGAAGTGAATCCCGGGAAGAAGGCTACCAAAGCAAACATCCCTGCTTTTGTAAAGTTTCCATTTTTATGGGAGGAGACAAACAAGGAAGGAGGAAATCAATACACAGAATTGTTTCAAGAGAATCAGATGATGTAATAGTTCAGGAGTGGAGAGACGAGGAGAAGAGCTACACTTTAAATCATCTGGTCAGCTTCACTGGAGCTAATCCAAAGAATACCAAGGAAAATCAGCCAGCAAAGCTGAGGGGCGGGGTGTGGGTAAGGGAAGCAGCATGTGCAAAGGTAGGTAAGGGTTTGGCAAGTTCAGGGAATAGAAAGAAGGTCAGAACAGCTGACATTTAATGAGCAAAGGAGAGAGAGGTGAGAGATGCATTAGGACAGGAAACAGAGGCCACATCACACACCGAGTGCCCTGTAGATCACGGTAAGGGGTCCGGACTTAATTCCTAGCTCAATTTGATTCCGAACGACTCCTCTACTAAATGCCCCATTAGTGTCTCCCAGCAGGGAAGCTGGGACCTTGGGCATATTGGGGTTTCCTGTGAGCCAGCCCTGTTCTTCTCTTTGGAATTCTGATCTGTGCCAAGAGGGGAGGATACACTGAAGACGCAGTAAGGCACGTAACTGTTTGCTCGCTCTATCATTTAGTCAGCTGGTACCCTAACCTCAGATAGTGAGGCTGGAACTCCCATGTCTGCTTGGGCATTCCAGACCTCGTGCCAGGTCACCATCCAGAGCCACGCTCCCTCTCTAGGGAGTAATGCGATGCTGGAGGAGAGAACACACAAATGCATGGAGAGATATATTCCTTGATTTCAGTTGCAACTAATTTAGGACAGCCCAACATCCTCTGCCATTCTCAGAACCACATGATGATGGCTGCTCTTGGCCCCCGCCCTGCTTTCTGGATTGTTAGCAGAGCTGGCCAGGAAGGAAAGCCTGCTGAGATTCAGGCCCTCATTTCTATGCAAGGACATAGCAAAGGCCCGGTGCTCTGTCAACCTGCGGGTGAGCATCTGACTCAAGGCTTCCGAACAGGGCTGTTAGCAATTATAGATGGTCTGAGGCTACACAGGAGCATGGTTCTGTTTTCGTTTTGTTTTGTTTGGGCCGGAACCAACTGTGACTGGGTCACTGGCCCTGCTCTGAGCACCTGAAACCATTTTTTCAGATCCTTTTCTTAGAGAAGTGTGAGCCTCCCTGAACCACATCACGGGCCTTTGTTATTCTGACCACTGATCATCCTTTCTTCCTTTACTGATAACAGTGAATGTCCACTGGGAGCCAGCCTTTCCCTCTCCCAGTCAAGCCAATTGGTTTATCTACTCCCAATTAGTTCAAGGGTAGAAACGTGTCCTAACCTGGTCCAATCAGACTGACTCTCAGGATTTGTGGAGAAAGCAACAAGTTTCTCTTAGACTTGAACCCAGAATGATGTTCAGCCAGAATTTCTGGCAGCCATTCCATTGCCATCCACCATCCCGAGAAGGAAACGATCAGAGCTGAAGACAAAGCTGAAAGATGGAGAGTTAGCAAGTCCTGACAGCCTCGTCCAGCACCTAGTTCAAGCCACACCCAAAGACCCTTGTGGTCATTGCATGTCCGTATTAATTATCTCATTTTACTTAAGTCAATTTGAATTTGCTTTTTTGTCACTGGCAGTCAAAGATTCCTGATGCCATTCTGGCTAGGGGAGAAAAAAAAAAAGAGAGAGAGAGAATAATATGATTCGCTCCTCACTGATCTTCCCAACTTATATCGGAAGAATTCGAACTACAGAGTGGGGTGTTTCCCTTCACCATCTCTTCCTTTTCTTATCCATGCTTTTCCCCTGGAGCAGCTGCCTTTCTCTCTATAAGTCTCCCTTCCCTGTGTGAGCTCTTTATCCTTCCTTTTTTATTGTTGTTTTTCTTTAATATGCCACTGAAATTGGTTTCCTCTCAGAGAGTCTGACAGCCACAGCCACCATGACCCAGACGAAAGACATGATAAGTTGCCACTGATACTAATCGCTTGTCATTAAGCTGTTCCAGCAAGGAGAAAAAGCAAACAGGTCCTGTTCATTAAGTTTTCGTCTCTGACTGTCACACACAGAGGGGCTGCTGCTGAACTGAAGGAGGCAGCTTTATTTTTGGAAAAAGGATAATCTCTGGCATTCCCATAACACTTGCAAGGGGGCAGGCCCCGGTGGTAAACATTATAGTAGAAATGTCCCCTTCAAAATGCCCCACTGTTCTCAGAAAAGTGTCGACAATCGGCTCTGAGAGCTGAGCCTGCAGGGCAATTGCTTCTCCCATTGGGAGTCTGTATATTCATGCTATAAAAGGCCCTGACGGGCGTGCCAAATAGACAGAGAGTTCAAGCCTTGGCTCTTCTTACTAATGTCAGGACCTTGGGCAAAACCCTTAATATCTTCAAGACACCATTTTCTCATTTTTAGTCCCTACTTTAAGAAGGCTGTTGTGATTGCTCTCAGCACATACCGAGAGCTTGATTAATAGGAACTGGGATTATTGTGGCTATTGTCACCGTGATAGGATCAACCACAGTGACGTCAACCAAATCCAAAACGCTACAGCCCACCAGCATGGCACCAATGTAAACACACACAGTTCCCCTGTGGCTCTTTACCATGTTTCCCAAATGTCTTAATGACACCACGGCTCCAAAGGAGCTCTCACGGTGTGCCAAGCACGAGTTGACAGCAGGTTGATAACTCAGCCCAGTGTTAATATGGAAGTCCCAGGGCGACCCCTCAGCCAAGCAGAGTTTAAGTGCATTTAACCCTCACATTGACCTTTCAAGAAAGCATTTCTGTTCCTGCTCTACAGTTGAGGAAGCTGAGGCTTGCAGGGAGGTGCTTCTTTACTTTGATGAGGAAAGTAGGAAGCACTGGGGGACCTGGCTCCAGTGTGGACTGGATTCAGTGGGTGGGGGCTGGCACACTGCTAACAAGCTCACAAGTGGCACCTATGCCACGGGTCCAGGGACCAAGTTTTGAGGAGCAACGTTGCAGAGGCTCAGTCACGCCCAAGGCCACGTGGCATTTGACAGAGCAGAGGTTCAGACCTAGGGGTCCGACCCCATAGTGGCTTTCAGCCACTACACCAGGAGGCCTCTGTCTTCCGGGGAAGAATGGAGAGTGACGCAAGACTCTCTCTGTGTTTCCGTCGGGACTCCCAGCTGTGGTGGCCACATGTCACTGCCTGTCAGTCCTGTCATCTTATCTGACAAAGTGCTTTCGGGAGAGGCTGTGATTCAGAACGCACTGCGTGGAAGGGAAAGAAGCGGGGCTGCCCCCGGGTGAACCACCCCATTCCCGGGAGAGAGAGACGAGCAGCCCAGGAAGCAGGCGGGTTTGAGAGGTAGCTGTCATTCAGGGGCCCCGCCTGAATGACGGGGAGAAAAGACTCCACTGGGAGCATAGTGCCCTCTCTCCTGTGTGCTGGCCCCGCTGCTCTCCACCTGGGTCAGGGGCCGGGGGGTGGCGGGGGCGGTGGTCACTGAGCCTCCGTGTTTTCATCTTTAAAATAGACCTAGTGGGACACTGGTTACCTGGAGGGCACCAGGGCATCAGTGACATGAGGATGCACAAGAGATCTATGAACTGCTGCAAAGTGCAGGCCCAGTGTGCCAGCTCTCTACAACGAGCTCTGCTGCCTCCTCCCACCGACCTCCACCGCTAGATGCTCCCGGAACACGCTGTCCAGACCTCCATGGCAGGTCTCATCGCCAGGTATTTTAAGTGTCTATTTAAATATCTGTATCCGTGTGACTAGATTAATGATCATTCATCTCTTCAGCGAGAACACCCAGCCCAGCTCCTGGTACCTGGTGGAGCTCAGGACACATTAGCTGAAGGTATAAGTAAGCAAAGGAATGAACGAATGAACGAATGAATGAAGTGGGTTGTGAGCATGACAGAGTGAAGGAATGAATGACTATTCAGTGAGAGCGACTGATGCAGGGGCGCGTCCATGGAGGTAGGGAGGTGAGAGCCACGTGAGTGAGTGCTGAGTGAATCGGCGTGTGAGGTGAAGGAGCTGGGAAGCAAATCTGAGTGTCTGAAGCACAGGAGTCTTTTGCCATCCAAACTCTCATGATCTAAAGGCTGGAAACACATACACAATTTTAGGGGGGCTGGGCTGGCATTCTTTGTCCCCGGAACTCTTCTTCTTGCTCTCCAGAAATTAGGAACCAAAAAGATTCAGACAAAATTGGACCCCTCTCTATCCAAAGCCAGAGACAGAGCAGACACCATCAAGAACCTGTGTCCAGGCCGGGTCAGTGCAGACGTGAGCACGGGACACGCTATTTCCCTTTCGCAATCTCTACCTCACCCCCGAGCTCCCTGTTCCGCCCTCCCCTCCCGATTGCAGAGCCTCAGCACCGAAGCCAGATATGAAGGACCACGTAGAGTACGACTCCATTTCTCTGGCACGTCCAAGACAGGCAAATCCACGGACGGAGAGCAGATCAGTGGTTGCCGGGGCTGGGGATGAGAAGGGAATGCGGATCGACTGCAAATGGACGTGGGGTTTCTGCTTGGGGTGATGAAAAAGTTCAGGAACTAGATAGTGGTTGCATAACGATGTGAATGTGCTTAACGCCACATGATCACAATGGTAAATCTTGTGTGTATTTAATCACAATTTAAAAAAGAAAGACAGACTAAATAAGGCAAGCAGGGCCTACAGCTGAGGCTGGATGCTTTTCCTAGGTTCCTTCAGTCTCGTAGCCCCCTTGGTGTGAGGGGGACCCTTAGAGAGCCCTCAGAGGCCTGTAGGAGGGCACCCCCATCCACATCTTCCTGCTCCTCCTGGGTATCTCAAGTTCCAAGAAGCCTTGCAGTCATCAGTCAGCCCCTTACCTCGCAGAACCTGCAGCTTGAGTGGCTGTGACGGCAGCCTTCTCTAGACAGGGATCGCGAGCAGGCATGGTGCAGCTGCTCTACACACTCAGATAGGCTGGACCGACTGCCTTGCGAGAGCACAGGCCGGCAGAGTGGCGGGCGGAGAGCTGGCGCGGCCGAAGGCACACACGTTTGGGATGAGCCATATCTGCGTTCACACTTCTGTTCTGCCACGTACCAGCTCTGTGGCCCTGGGAAACTGACTCAGCGTTGTTAAGCCTCCGTTTCCTCCGGTGTGAGGTGGAAAAGGCAATCACCACCCACCTTGTGGATGAGATGAGGTCATGTGCACAAACCTGTCAGCACTGTGCCTGACCCATGGCAGCTACTACCTACTGACTATGTATCACAGGCCAGTCACTTTCCCCACGTTACCTCATTTAATCATCGGCACCACCCCATGCAGTAGGCAGTGTTAACAGCAAAGTGAATTCATGTGAACTGTGTTGGATTACCTAGCTCACCACTGGCCAGCATGCTCATGGAAGTCTCTTCATCAGTCCTAACCTGCTGGCTCCCTTTCCTTGACCCAACACTGGCTCCTGTTTGCATTAGAGCATTCCCTAAAGATCACCCCTTCCTCAGCACTGCGGGGGGCACTGCCAGCTTCTCTGTCCAGAAGCAATGCCTCCACAGCAGAAGTATAAGCCCCCAATGAACGCCAAGAGTTTTAGCAGGCTCATCGGCCCCGCTTTATGTGGGCATAATATTCTGCTTGCCAATCGCTTCCCCCATGAAGCTAAGATGACGGAGCTCCCTATAACGTATGTAAACCAAAGCATCTTGGGAGCATCAGATTCTCGTAGCCCTGGAGACCAGCAGACCAAATATGGACCACCACTGGCCGCCTTAACAGAGCAACACTAAATTCTCACGTGTGCCTGTGTGTGCGTGTGTGCGTGTGTGGGTGCGCACACATGCACGCGCACTCAGGCACATCAGAAAGTTAACATGTTTGTTCTCTCCAGCAAGTGTTAAGCCGAGACCCATATGAAGCTCAGAAAAACTGAATTAATTGTGATTAGGGTTCACCATCACAATTGAACTCTGAGCACAAAAGGAATTAGGAATCAAAACAAGGGTGGGAAGGGAGAGATTTTAATGGAAAAATTGATGGTTTGACTGTTTTTCTGAGAAGTGACACAAAAGGGAAAACTGAATAATGTCAGCCCCTAAAAAGGGTTCCAAATTACTATTTAAAGGAGAAAGACACAGTTGACGATGGCGCTGCTCAGCCCCAGGGCCTCCCATTTGCAGCCACACTTAGTGCAGGCTTCAGGCAGGGGCCGGAGTCTGCTAAGTTCCTCAGCTGACAGTTCCTCAAGCTCAGGCAGGTCTGTCTTCTGCAGTGGAGATGAACACAGAATTGACTCCTTCTGAAGGCCTAGGAGGCAGGAGATGCCCGGACATACCCACTGGCCTCGCCTCCCAGCCCCCAGCAATACCCCTCCCCCTCAAAGATTTCATATTCCTTTTGACTCTGTGGAAACCATGGGCAATTGGTGGATGGCTCCCTTTCTTCCCATTTTATAGAGAAATCTGAGGCGGGGGGTGGGGAGGAGGCCAGCCTAAGGCTAGGTCCACGCCTTCTGGCTCAGGATGGAGGCTCTGCCATTGAACGTGGTCCCAAAGCACTTATCGCCCTTATAGTCCATACAATTCACATGATTTACTTATTAGTGTGCTGTTTCTTGTCTGACCGTCCCTAATAAAAGATAAGGGGTATTTTGTTTGTTCTTTGATGTGTTCCAAATATTCATAATAGAGCCTGCCGTATAGTGAAACTTAACACATATATTTGTGAAACTGAACTGAAGATATTCAAATTGCTGTTAGAAGGAAGGGAGAAAAGTCAAGCAAGAAGAATGTGAGGGAAGGAGGGAGAAAGGAAGACAGAGAGGGAGGGAGGGAAGGAAAGAGGAAGAAAGGGAGAAGGCAAGGAGGGAGGGAAAAGGGAGACACGGAAAAGGAATAGAAAAAAGAGATGCAAAGCTAAAGTTTTCTGTGGTTTGTGAGAAGAATCCATTGAAAAATTTTAAGCAGAGATGTGACATTATCAAATTTTTGTCCTCTGAAAAGACCACTCTGGCTCGAGCATGGACGGCTCGGAGGAGGGAAAGAACAGAGGCAGGAGGGACAGGCCACGCACGAGGCCACAGAAGCAAACTCAGAAAGGAAGGAAAGATCTGAACTCGGAGCAGCGATGGAGATAAAGAGGAGGAGGAAGATTCCAGAGATGCTGAGGAGGTTGATTCTGTTGGCTTTGGCCACCAACTGATGGCCCTGGTGGGAGTTTGGGGATTTGGGGGTGTGGAGGACAGTGGGGACTTGAGGATAATGGCCAGGTGAATGTGATACCGCTTACAAAGGTAGAGAACAGGTGGAGTCGCTTTCTTCCTCACGGTTGTATCCCTGGCACGTAGCACCGTACCTGACATGAAGTAGTGGCTTAGTAAATGTTTGTTGAATGAATGAGTGACCACAAGGGGCCAGCCGGTACAGGTAGGAGAAGGGAAAATACATACAGAATGCAGCTTTGGACTAGCCGCTTGTGAGGTTTCCATGGAGCGGAGCCCAGCAGGCAGCTGGAATATATACATGCAGGTCTAAAAATTAGGAAAAAGGTTAGGGCTGGAGTTCAGATTTAGGAGATGTCCATCTGCAGGGGGCTGCTGACAGCTGTGGGTGACACCTCCTAACACGTGGAATGAGAACAGCCTTGAACACTTTAGAGCATCAGAGAGGGTGGGTTAGCAGAGGGGTGACACGTGAAAGGAGACACACAGAAGGCATGCAGGTGAGGTACAAGGAGAAAGCAGGGGAGTTTGAAGTCTCAGCAGCTGTGGGAGTCAAGAGCTCGAAGACAAAGGGAGGGGAAGGGTGTCCAAAGTGTCCAAGAGGACAAAGACTGAAAGGGATAACTAACTGCACGGGGCAGTGAGAGGGTCACTTGGGGCTTTCGCGTCGGCGGTGGGGAGGGGGGCGGCATAGAAGCCAAATCGCAGTGACCCGGAGGAGTGAAGGAGACACGAGAAGCAGCGAGGCGGATGGTGGAAGAAGCCCCAACACTTTCTAACCAAACTGTGCCACTTTTCAAACGCAAAGGTATTTTCATGCAGAGAGAAGAATCCCTCTGATGCTGGGATCAAACTGGGGCCAGCTGGCTCCTCCCCCTGCCTTCTGCTTTCCCATTCACCAGGTCATCTAGTGATGCACTGGACAAGGAAACGTATGGAAGAAAACACAGGAAGTCCTAATATAAGTCCCTACATGCTAAAGGACAACGAAGTGAACGTTTTTCCTTTTATTTAATTCAAAAAGGCATGATTGCAATATACTTTCAGCGTTGGAGAATGGGGTTCCTTAGCTCTTGACTCTGGACCTCCCTTTCTCTTCGCAGAGAAAAATATAAAACCTAACTGTGCTCTGCTCCCAGGCACGTAAATGAAGTAAAGTTTGAACATGGTCAGCCGACTGAGACAGCCTCACAGACACCTTGTGGAGTAGAGACGGCCGTTCTTCTCAGCTCACCCAGCCCGCGTTACCTTTCTGTGGCCGTCTCGGTGAGGGGCACGGCCCCATCTCATCTGAACAGGACAGAGAGAAGAGAACGCCGGCGGGTCACTGAACACTCAGCTCATTAACTGCCTGCACCAACGCCTCTTTTTCTAAACCTCCCATGAAATGGTCATTAGACAATCCTGGCATAAAACCCCAACTCCCTTCATTCTTTTTTTTTTTTTAATTCCTTGCCAAGCGAAACTTTCAGGCCACAAATTAGAAAAGCAGAGGTGCCACGGGTACAAAGAAAAGAAAAAAAAAAAGAAGAAGAAGAAGCTGGGATTTTAATGAGCCTTTTGCCTCTGAATGACCTCTCTGCCCAATAATCAAATCCCCTTCACACTCAGATGAAATGCACCAACGAAGCGGGCCGGGCTGTAGGACGAGGCCTGGGATTCACTTTTGGTCAAAGTCCTGCTTTCCCCAGGCCGCGTCACGTACATCATGCCAACGAGGGATAAGCTTGTGGCAAGTGGTGGGAGATTTGCTTCGTGGCTTTTATGCGAATAGTGACGGTGACGAAGTGGTTGCCCTCGCCTGGGATCACGATGTACTTATTATGCAGGCTGTCAGGTCGCTTTTGGGGATGTTTAGGGTCATCCCTGTGGGCGCTCCACAAATCCTTGCAACCAACAGGAGAGGGTTTCACCACTCTAGCACTGACCATTCAGTGTCAAAAGGCTCACAGGGCAAATGCCACAAGCCACAGCATGACCTACAGGTGCCGGCAGAGCCAGGGCCCTGGTACCTCTGCAGGCTCATCTCAGACTACACACGGCCTTGTTTCCTCTCCTCCCTCTGCAGTGACCTCTCAGCCTCTCGTGCCCACCACAGGGCCTTTGCTCGTGCTGTCCCATCTCTCTCCTTCTCAGTCTCTTACTCATCCTTCGTTTCGTTGCCGGATCATCATTTTTTAAGGGATGCTTTCCCTGACCTCCTTGAATAGGTAAATTTCCTCTCTCCTACATTCCTCTTTATATTTTCATACCACTTAATGTGGTTGTTAATTAACTTTTATTTACAGTAGTCCCCCCTTTTTCAGGGAATATGTTTCAAGACCCCCAGTAGATGCCTGACACCATGGATAGTACCGAGCCCTATACACACTATGTATTTGCCTGTACATACATATCTATAAGAGAGTTTAACTTATCAATTAGGTATAGTAAGAGATCAACAACAATGAAACAGAATAACTCTAACAATATGCTGTTATAAAAGTTATATGAATGTGGTCTTCCTCTCCAAATATCTTCCTGTCCTGTGCTCAGCCTTCTTTTCGTGATGATGTGAAATGGTACAATGCCCACGAGATGAGATGAAGTGCGGTACTCAGAATGGCATGCAGTTTAAAACTTATGGATTGTTTATTTCCGGAATATTCCATTTAATATGTGAGGACTGTGGCTGACCTCAGGTAATGGAAACCACAGAAGGCAAAACCACGGGTGAGAGTAGAGGAGACTGCTCCCCGCAACTCTTTTTGAGTGTGTGTCCCTCCACTGGAACATATGCTCCATAAAGGCAGAAACCATGTGTGATGTTCTACTCTGTTTGTTCTCCTTTGTCTTACTAACCACTATATCCCCAGCACGCAGATGGGCCCGATTTGATTTTAGGTTTTGTTTTGGTTCACTGGGTTGTTTTGAATGAGGGCAGGAGACATACCGAGGTGTGTCAGCATGAATCAGGTCCTCAAGACACACGGAATTGAGGAGGATATTTAATTCAGATTCTCTCTCCACCTCCAACTTCAGCCGGCCAGGAAGCTTAGGAGGTTAGGTGACCTTGGGGCAGCTTGAGCATCACGCTGACACACCTCAGCCAGGCATCCGGTGATGGTTCCTACCGTTACGTCCATGTCAGTCCTTAATGTTGCTTGTGTCATCCCTCAAAGGTTTTCTTGCTCGAGCTAGTGATCAAGAAGCAAAACTATTTTTGGTGGAATCACCACTCCTAGCTGCTGCCAGGTGAATAATGAGGTTTGTGCCAGGCGAGTTAAGTGCAACAGACAGACTGTTCGAATGTAGCTGACGCTGAATCGAGGAGTTTGAACAGAATCCATCATGCAGTGGGCTTTGTCTCTCTTTCATATTCTTGTTTTTGTTGTCTCTTGCTCGTTTTAATTTCTAAATTGCTAAGACTTCTTCTTTTACCAATAAGCAACATAATACCCATATTTAAAGCAAATATTAATAAAATCTCAGATTCTCAAGGGTTCTGTACGAGTCCTGGTTTATGAGGTGTGTGTCTTGGGAAAGACACTTCATTTCACTGATCCACAGAGCCTCGGTTTCTTCATGGGAATGACAAATAGCACCAGTTTGCCAAGTTCCTAGAACTGTACAAAGGACCAGATATCAAGTATCACTTAACTATGTTTTTCTTCAGTTAATTCGTTCATTCATCCTATTATTCATCTCTGTACCAGGCACTGTGCTGGAGGCTGTGGATCCAGGATTGAACAAAAACAGCCACGGAACCTGCACCCACAGAGCTTATGGTCTAGATGGGGGAGACAAGCATTAATCAAGCAGCCATACAAAATATAAAATTGTTACTGACATTTCTGTTTTAAAGGAGAAGTGTATGGTGCTTCAAGAACCCACAATGAAGGAAACCAAATGATCGAGATGGTCAAAAATTCCACTGAGGAAGGGATGCTGGAGCCGGAGTGACCTGGGCAAACAAGAGAGGAAAGAATGCCTCTCGTGAAGAGGGTGCTTCATATGCAAAGGTCCCCTGGCAGGAGGCAAGAGTGAGAGTCTGAAAGGAAGCCACTAGGGTGAGGGAGGGGAGACCTGTTCTCGCCTTATAAAACATATATTTATTCCTTTATACTAAGAGAACGGGCTGTTAACTTTCTCTCACTTCTCAGTAGCCCAGGGATCTTTTCACAGTTTCTATTTAATCTCTTTCAATAATTCCTTAGATGCTCATCAGAGAAAAGGTGCTAATTACCTTATTAGCACTGCTTTGCTTCTCTGTGACCACAAAACTCTCTTAACTTCCTCCACCATGGGAATACCATTGACCTGTCACTGCAACCCTGTGTGGCTCTCTGTCTTAGGCCTGTTCTCAGCTAGGGGAACCAGGATGACCTGGCACCAGATCCTAGTTTTACTCATGGGGAAGATGAGTTAAAGGACCTGCCCACAAATGGTCGGCTCACAAATGGTGGGTCCAGGATCGAACTGCAAACCCAGGGCTGCCTTTGCTATGTGACAAAGCCACTGCTTGCCCCATGAGCCACCCAAGGAGGAACGTGGCTTGCCCTTCTAAAGGCCCTCCTCAGCATCGAGGTACAGGTACTGTGATTTCCTTTAAGGAAGCTTCTTTTTCATGCCTCCCCTTATGAAACCCCAATTCACCCTAGAAGACATTATCAGGAAAAACACTGCAATCCACAGCTGTGTTCTGCTAACACTGGGCAGCCAGGGTAGCAGAAATGAAATAAACACAAACTCCGAGAGGTAGTTTCCCTCAGGAAAGGAGATTACTAGAACGATGCAATCACATCACGCCTGGAGATGGAGCCAGGATTCCCAACAACGGCAAGCAGGCATGAATGGGGTAATCTCAATCTTCGTAAATTGGACGGTTTCTCAACCAAAATAATGGCCAATGACAAAGATGACCAAAGGCAGCTCTGAAAGGCTAAGTGGCTCACAGAGGTATTCCCTGGACCTCCTCGAATCTCACCTGAGGACTGTAGACCTGGGCAGCAGAACATTACCTAAAACTTTTCCTGGAAGTTTCTAGCAACCACAGTCTTAGGGTTCCAGAGTGTCACATGGGTCACCCTCATAAGCAACACTTGCCAAAGGAGATCCTCCCCAAAAGACAGGCTGGCTCCATTTTCATATTTACGGTGTGTGCTTCTCTAGTCCTTCCTCTCGGTTATACCAGGCAGGTGGGATAGCGATAAAGTGCCTTAGAGCCTCAGTCTGCTGTCTCCAAGCTGGGAGACTTCGGGCAAGCTGCTTAACCTGTCTGTATGCAGGTTTTCTCCTCTACGAATGGAAATGAAACCTGTACCTGCTGCATAAGAGGCTATGAGGATTGAAAGCGGCAATGATATAAAGGCACTTGGCACATAAAGAACTCCCAACACATTTAGTTTGACTATACTTGACATTATATGTCATTCAGTCCACCTTTGGCTACTACCATGTCCATCCTCCTGACTGGCTTGCCAAAGGGCCATGTCTCCTAACACTGGGCAGTGTTGGGCCTCCAGACCCATCTTTATTGGCAAACCAGGCTGTTAGTATATGTATTTATCCAAAGAAATGAAAACACTAATTCGAAAAGATATATGCTCCCCTATGTTCACTGTAGCATTTATAATAGGCGAGATATGAAAGCAATCGATAGATGAATGGATAAAGATGTGGTATATATGTAGATATACAATGGAATATTACACAGTAATAAAAAAAAATGAAATCTTGCCATTCCTGACAACATGGATGAGTCTAGAGGGTATTATGCTAAGTGAAATAAGTCAGGCAGAGAAAGACAAATACCATATGGTTTAATTTATATGTGGAATCTAAGAACAAAACAGAAACAGACTCATAGAAACAGACACCAAAGGAATGGTTAGCAGAGGGAAGAGGTGCGGGGAATGGGGAAAGGAAAGGGGAATATAGTCAATACTATTGTGATAAGTTTGCATGGTGACGATGATCACTACAATTAGTGGGGTGATGACATTGTAAGGTATAAAAATGTCAAATCACTATATTGTACACCTGAAACTAATATAACCAACATAAGATTGTATGCCAACTACACATAAATAAAAAATAAAAATAAAGAAAAACTCGAAAAAAAAATTACAGTGAGCTGGGGCAAGAACATTTCTAATACATCATGTACTAGGTATCCACTGCATATTCTAACTTTCACAGCAGACTGCCAGCTACTCAAGGGCAGAATAGCTTCATTAGGACATGAATAGCTTCACCTTTCCCCAAGCCACAAACAGTAGGTGCTCCATAACTAGCTAAACTGCCCCAACGAAATATAAAATCCGTACAAGCGTGGCCTTGCTCACTGTGGTAACACCTGTGTAGGTGCACAGGTGTTCAACAAATAATTGTTGAATGAATGAACCAATAACGAATGTAGAGGAGGTGGTATGAAAATGCAGAAAAAGAAAAGAATTGATGCTAATTTATGTTAACACAGACACGTTTAACTTATGCCATAAAGCACACATTTTTACAACCATCTTTCCTTAAAGCCACTGAAACACCACTGAGAGCGTCTACTCTGGTGTGGTCTGCCTCTATGCTTCCCCATGAGCACTGCTTTCCATTCAAATGTTTGTTTTTGAGTGTCACAAGGATTAGCAACCATTCAGACTAGGAAAATAGGCTGGATTTGCATTTATCTGCTGCAAAGCCACCAAATCTGCCTCAAATGATTCACAGCCTTCTGGAAAACACCTTCTCCAAACACCTAAGAGACAAAAAGGCTAGCTTCATTTGCCTACTTCGGACCCACCCTCCAGCTCTCATCTCTGAACCTTGGGCAAAATTACCTGACGTTGCGTCTCCTCCTCATATTTCAATTCCTCATTCCCTGCACATGCCCCAATGAGAGCTCCTAAAAGGCTTGCAGGTTCCGCCTGATTCTGAAAATCAAGTTATGACACTCCGGTTCTGGAATCCCTTCAATCAATTAACAGAGCAAGCCTCTTTAGTATTTAAATATGCAACCCGAGCTCTGCGAAGCTATATGCAAACTTCTCACCTGGGATGATGGATTCCAGGAGTCCCTGCCATTCCGGCCATGCTATAGCTAGGATCCTGGGGAATCAGCAGGGCATTGCTGGTAGTGCCCTTGAGGTTTTCCTCTTCTGTTAATTAAAGAGGTAGCACACAGCAAGAAACCTAAGGGTCCATTAAAGGCACTTATCCCAACAATGTCAACACCCTAAGGGGCCGGAGATGGTGTGGCTTCTGGGCTGGGACCCAAATAAACTGGATTGGGTAGGGGGATAACAGAGCCTAATGGTATAGAATATAAGCTTTATATAGTGTCCTGCACACCATAGGGGCTCAATAAATAATGTTGCACATTAAGTAATCCATATACGTCAGTTGAATGAATATTGAATGAAATGCATCACAGCCACTGAGTTTATAGAAACCTAGGAAAAAGTTAAATAAAAAGTATGATGTGATTTTGCAGGTGTACTGTAATCATTACTATATTAAACCAATAAATAATATACTCTACATAGAAAATAATACAAAAAGGTTATACATCCAAATATATTAATAGTAGTACATGAACATCTTTATTTTTTCATCCTTCTGCTTTTCTGTATTTCTCAAATTCTCTATAATGAACCTTCATTTCCTTCATAAAGAAAAACTCAATTGATTCTACTTTAAAAATAGCCCAGACAGGTGAGGGGGAATATATTCATTAGAATCAACCAATCTATCACTTATTAATCCTATGACCTGGGCCCAACATGTAACTTTCTTGGTCTCAGTTTTCTGACTTACATACTAGGGATAATAACATCTACCACTCAAGTGAGTTGTTGTTATTGGTTCCATTTACATGAGATAATGAATGTAAAATGCTCAGCACAATAGTACCTGGTACACAGTAAACACCCAATAGATAGTAGGTAGAGAAGCACTTGTTCATGTATTCATTTATTTAATGGACCTTCATTAAGCCAGGAACCACTGTCTCATGGAAGCTATAGCCCATGTGGAAGTCATTCCAAGCTTGAATCACCAAGTACCGTGCAGATGTCAATAAAGAGCCATAATCCAATAGAAGGCCCTTCTCCCAGGCTGGGAACTCATCAAATGATATGTGGGCACTGGTGGAATGTAGAAGCAAAGAGCTTTCAACACTTGACATCATGGAGCAACCTCAAAAATATTACACTAAGCAAAAGAAGCCAGCCACAAAAGAATACACACTATACAATGCCATTTATAACATATCATATATGACACAAATTTTATGTGAAGTTCAAGAACAGGCAAAACTATTCTATGGTGATCGAATTCAGAATAGTGGTTATCTTGGGACTGATGGAAAGGGAGCAAAAGAGAACTTTCTGGAGCACTGGAAATCTTTTCAAGATTCATATGATTAATTGGGCTCAACTGGAAAATCCAGAATCTCTCCATCTCAAAGTCCTTCACCTTAATCACATCTGAAAAGTCCCTTTGCCACGTAAAGTAACATATTCACAGATTCCAGAGATTAGGATGTGGACATCTTTGAGGAGTCACTATTCTGCCCACCACACACAACATCACTTAGCAAAATGCCTGGCTTATAATATGGACCTAAGGATGATTAGTTGCTATGATGTTACTATTGTTGTTATTACATCAGACTCAAAGGAGTATGGGAAAGAAATGACAGAGCCTCTGGGGCCAGTGGACATGCAAATCTGAACCCAAACAATTGTAAATCCTGACAATGCTCAGGCCTTAAGAAACTGCTCCAAAAGATGCACAAATCTACAGTTAGTTTCTACTTGGACAAAAGTTTCTAAAAAAGTACGACTTTCTCACTAAATACTATCCATTACATAGTCACATGCTGGCAGAACAAACACTTCATAGTATTTCTGCATTTCCATACCAACAGCTAGAACAGATTCCTCTCCTAACCCCCTGTGCCATATCAACCAGCTGGTCTGGTCTGACTCATAAATGGCTATCGCATGGTGGTGGGTGATGAGAGTTCTATAAACCATTTGCAAAGAACTCTTAGCAAGTGATGGGGTGGAACCAAAAATGTTCACAGAAGTTGCCTCGACTTCATTAAAAGTTGGGCAGCTAGGAAGCCAGAAAATTGAACACAAAGAATATTGGGCCGGGTTATGGAATGGAGGGTCTTTGGATGGCTAGTAAACTTTCTCCCCCACATTTTAACCAGACATTGCAATAGATTCTGACACTGCTTAACAA
>NW_006435763.1:595853-609713 GCF_000325575.1 Pteropus alecto
CCCCCCCCTGCCCCACACACACTCAATGAGACCACCAGCTCCATGAGAGCAAGGACCTTGCCGGGAAGTCACTGGTCAATCTTCCATGCCTAGTTTAGTGTCTGGCACAGTCAGAACCCAATAAAAAGTTCTGAATTAAAGAATGAATGGATGGATACAGAATCATCGACGGGAAGACGAGCAAACCAGTATCACAAACAAGGGTGACATTTAGGTGCTAAGGCAGGGTTGACGATCTATGGCCCATGGGCCAAATCCACCACACAGCCTATTTTACATGGCCCCAAAACATAGCCACGGTTATTCCTTAACATGTTGTCTGTGGCTGTTTTTCTTCTCCAACAACAGAACATGTGGCTTCTTTGTTTACCAAGCCTAAAATATTTATTATCTGGCCCTTTACGGAAAACTGCTTTATAATATATTATGGTAGCTCATCAGAATAATCTTGGGATCTTTTATATGCAGCTTCCTAGGCCCAAGATCTGAGTTTTAATGAGCTTCCCCCTGTCTGAGAATCTTTGCAGTAAAAGGGTAGCATAGTGATCAGATTTCACCAGGGCGGGGTTCTAAAAGTTTGGATTGAGCCAGAATCACCAAAAGGCTTGGTAACACACAGATTGACAGGCCCTGCCCTCAGAGTTTCTGATTCAACAAGGCTCTAATGAAAATGTGCACTTTTTGGTCATGTTCCCAAGGGATGCTGATGCTACTGATCCAGGGACCACACTTTAAGAACCACTGCACAGGGTTACCCAATACTAACCACTGTTAGTAGTAGATTCTGGGTTAAGCAGGTCCCACCTTTTGAAATTTGGGGTAAATTCTTCCTGCGACTTTGGCAATAAAGAATAGGAACTATGAATGCAGTAGGAGGCTAAGGAGCAAACTCACAGAGAGAAAGGCACTTGGTGACTGTGGCTGAAATACTTTCAAACAGCATGTTTCATCACCTACAAAGCTGATCTTCGTCTATTATCCAATTTAAACACCGGAACAACCCTGTGGGGAGGCAATACTATTACAAGATGATCCTCATCTCCTACTGTTCAGGAGAAAACTATGAGGCTCAAAAGGGTTAAAGATGGGGATAAGTTCCTCTCCCCTCCACTCCACCCACCTGTTCAACGACAACCTTCTCGAAGCCCTGTTCACCGCCTTCTTTCTCTTTCTCTCTTTATCTACCCCATCTTCCCCTCTATCGACTCTGTTATTTTTAATTTGGCCTCAAAAATGGCCAAACCTCTCCCTTCCTAGAAAATAAACCCTATGGAGCACTGCCTCTTCTCCTAGAAAGCAATGTGATCACCCATCTTTCCTTTTCTGCCAAAGAGCAAGCAGTCCATGCTCTCCGATGTGATCATTTGTCTTCTCTTTTGCCCAAAGGACAATCCCTCTCCAGTTCCATGTTCTCACCTTGCACCCACCCACACCTCTACACACTATCATCTGTTCTTAGTCTTCACCCCTCCACAGAAACTATCCTATGCCAGTGCTGTCCAATAAAGATACAATGCAAGCCACACATGTAATTTTACACTTCACAAACAGATGGAATCAATTTTACTAATGTATTTTATTCAATATATCAAAAATATTATCACTTCAATTTGCAATCACTATAAAAATGATTCCTGAGATTTTTACATTCTTTCTGTTTCACAGTAAACCTGAAACCCAGTATGAATTTTACATTCATAGCACAGCTCAGCTCACTCTAGCCACATTTCCACCGCTCAGTAGCCACATGTGGATAGGAACCATCATTTTGCACAGCGCAGGTCTCCATGTTCAAGATGATCCTCTGGTAGACACATCTTATGAGCCCTTTTCAGACCTGGGGTTAGTGAGTCTTTTGTCTACTGACTGTCACCTCTCCTTTTTCTTTGCCCACTCTCCTCCATTGTTTTCCAAGACATTTTTCTCTCCTTGTCCTTCTCCTACATCACGTATAGGCACCTCATCCTTCACTCCCCTCTTAAAGAGTTGGCATTCCCAAAGGTTCTGTTTTCTACCCATTGTTTATCTCTCAGCATAGCATTTACTTGGACATTTTATCTGTTCTTTATGGTTTTAACTATATGGTGATGGATCTCAAATCCATATGGTTAGGCCTGATCATTCCACTGGCTTCCATATCCAAATAACTGGGGATTTGTGGTACCCAACAAACCAGCTGAACTTGACAGATTCTAAAAGTATCTTTATAAGCCACCACCCAAACCTGCTCAGTGAATGAGACATCGATTCCTGAGCCATCCAGACCAGAACTCCTAGAACAGTGGTTTTCAACAGGGGGTGATTATGCCCCCTATAGGACATTTGGCAATGTGCAGAGACACATTTAGTTGTCACAGCTTTAGGGGAGAAAGGGCTAATGGAATCTAATGGGTGAAGACCAGAGATGCTGCTAAATATTTTACAATGCACAAGAAAATTCCCCACAACAAAGAATTATCTAGTAAATCTGGATCCTTATCTAACACCATACACAAAAATCAACTAAAAAATGGATTAAAAGCTTAAATGTAAGACCCGAAACTGTAAAACTCATGGAAGAAAACATGGGGAAATGCATCGTGACATTGGTCTCGGCAGTGATTTCCTGGATATGACACCAAAGCACAGGCAACAAAAACAAAAATAGACAAGTGGGACTAAATCAACTTAAAAAGCTTCTGCAAAACAAAGGAGAAAAAAACCACAAAAGATTAAAAAAGCAACCTCCAGAATGGGAAAAAACAGTTGCAATCATATATATGCAAAGGGTTAATTTCCAAAATATATAAGAAAGTCATACAACTCAATAACAATAAAAAAAAATAAATAAATAGCCCAATTAAAAAATGGTCAAAGGACTTGAATAGATATTTCTCCGAAGAAGATATTTTCCCAAAGGCCAACAGGTATATGAAAAAGTATTCGACATCACTAAAAATCAGGGAAATAAAATTCAAAATAATGAGATAGCACCTCACATTTGTTAAGATAGCTAATATCAAAAAAAAAAAAAGATAACAAGTGATTATGAGACTGTGGAGAAAAGGGAATTCTTGGATACTGTTGATAGTAATGTGAATTGGTGCAGCCACTATGGAAAACAGTATGGAGGTTTTGGGAAAAAATTAAAAATAGAACTACCATACAATCCAGTAATCCCACTTCTTGGAAACTGACCAAAATTATTAAAATCGGGATCTCAAAGAGATATCCTCACTCCCATGTTCACTGCAGCATTATTCACAACAGCCAAGAAATGAAAACAACCCCAATGTCCATCAACAGATGAATGCGTAAAGAAAATGTGGCATGTACATGCAATGGAAAATTCTTCAGCCTTAAAAAAAAAAAAAAAAAGGAAGTTCTGCCATTTGTGACAACACCCATGAGCCTCGAGGATACTATGCTAAAAGAAATAAGCTAGATGCAGAGGGACATATACTCCCTGATACCACTTAAATGAGGAGTCTAACACAATCAGACTCAGAGAGGCAGAGCAGAATGGTGGCTGCCTGGGGCTGGGTGAGGGGAAGTGGGGAGGTGCCCTCCGTGAGTACCAAGTTTCAGTTACGCAGAACGTGAATGAGTCCTAGAGCTCTGCTGTGCTACATTGTGCCTATAGTCAACAATACCACCTTGTACACTTAAAAATTTGTCAAAACGGTAGATCTCATTTGGTGTTCTTACAATGACAATAATAATAAAAATTATCCAACCCAAAACATCAAGAGTTCCATTGCTGAGAAACATCGCTGTAAAGGCTTGCCGCTCAAAAAGTAGCCCATGGGCCAGCTTTATTAGCATCACATGAGCCTGCGTATTCTTGGGCGCCACCTCAGACCTACTGAACTAGAATCTACGAAGTGGGGCCCAGAATTAGTGTTTTCACAAGCTCAAAGTGATTCTTATGCACATTAAAGTTTGTGAATCATTGCTCGAGGAAGAGACAACTTTAAAGTCAAAGACACCCACTGAGTTCCTGTTCTGTGTCAAGCATCAGAATGGCTGATACAGAAAAGGAAGCTCAAATTCAAAGCTTGAGCAAGCACGACTTTGGCCTTCAGGATCGAACCTCCTGGGCCTCCAGGTGAATCCTTTAACTCTCTCTCTTTTATTTTTTCTCCTTTCTACATTATTCTAGAACAAATAAATCTGTAAAGTTCATGTGCAAAGCAACAAGTATATGATGTACAATCTGGTTCTTACTTCTTTACCTTGGAGCTAATTTCTTCAAGTTAGAAACCAAGAAATAATGCTTGGTGTATTGCCTATTAGAAAAAATTGGAGTAAAAACCAAAGCAGGAAAATCCTCATCCGTTTTCAGCCTGTCACACTCAGTTTATATTTTAAAACATGAAAGGAAGTGCTCTTGAGATATGGGGATAAAGATATAAGCTGGATATTAAAAAAAAAAGAGAGACGCCTTGAAGATTGCTTTGGTTCACTCAGCTTCTGGAGAGTCCTAGAAAGAATTAACTTAGAGGGCAAACAAATCTGCACTCCCGTTCTGGTTTTGCCTTAACTGACTGTGTGAATTTCAAAAAAAAAAAATCATTCCAATTCAAGAAATGTTTATTAAGCATCTCTGATGAGCCAGGCACAGAGCTAGGCACTGAGGACACAATAAACAAAGCAGGCAAAGTCCTCAACCTTAAGAACACAGAGTGGTGAACTCTCAATGGGAGAGATATTGGATGGATCAAATATGGTCCCTTCCTTTGAGAAACTCAGACTAGTGAGGAAGACAAACAGATCTTATAATTGTAGGACAATGTGGTAAATACTAAAGTTCATACAGAAGGTCATGGAATAATATTGAGATGGAAAGTTCATTCACTCTGGGAGATAAGACAAGAAGGCAAGGAGTTGTGCAGATAGATATTTGGGAGCAATGAGACTGGAGGAAAGGAGACAAGGCAGAAGCTATTCCAGGGGTCCTGTAAAGAGATGATGAAGGCATAAATAAAAGACAAGGCTGTAAGGACGGAGAGGAGTGATCAGTATGGAATAGGGTTAATTAAAGATGAACACACATTTCTTGCCATCCTCCCTACTGACTGGTGGGTTCTTCTTCCTTTGTCTCTAATTGGCCCTGTGACTGTGTGACCAATAGAAAGTGTCCGAAATAAAAATTTTACGAGATGGACTTAATATGAATATGGAGGTGACATAAGAAAGAATCAGAGAATTTGAAGATAGGTCAACAGAAAGTACTCAACCTGAAAAAGAGAGACTTAAAAATTAGCAAAGTCTAACACACATGAGTAACGTTTGAAAGAGAATGGGATAGAAAAAATACTGAAGAATAATGACTTCAAACTCCCAAATCTGGTGAAAGACCTAACTTTACAAATTCAAAAAGCTCAGAGGACCTCAAACAGAATAAATATGAAGAAAACCATGCAAGGCACAACACTGTCAAACTGATGAAAATCAGAAGTAAAAAAGAACATCTTGAAGTCAGCAAGAGAAAAATGATATGTGACATACAGATTAAAATCAATACAAAGTTTTCACAGTCTTAACATTAGAAACTAAAGACAGGGGAAACAGAAGACAGTGAAAAAACCGTCTTTAAAGTATTGAAAGAAAACTCCTAAATTCTATGCTTGGTGAAAACACCCCTCAAAAATGAAAACAAATTAAAGACTTTTCAAATAAAAGAAAACTAAGGGAATTCATTGCCAGCTGACCAGCACTTCAAGAAATGCTAAAGGAAATTCTTCAAGCTGCAGGGAAATGATAGCAGAGGAAAGCCTAGATTCCCTCAGAAATGAATAAAGAGCATTAAAAATGGTAAATATCTGAGTAAGCATAGAAGACTTTTTCTTCTTAATTTTCAAAAATGTATACGCAGAGCTTCTGGTCAAGATGGCGGAGTAGGTAAATGCTGTGCTCGCCTCCTCTCACAACCACATCAAAATTACAAATACACTACAGAACAGCCATCATTGGGAGTCACCTGAGGTCTAGCTGAACAGAAGTCCTACAATTGGGGACACGCAGAAGAGGCCACCTTGAGATTGGTAGAAGGGGCAGAGATGCGAAACGGGCCAGTCCCTTGCCCGGGTGTGGCGGTTGAGAATCGGGAAAAATAGTTTGGCTGCAAAGGTCCCCCCGGATGAGCGAGAGGTCCCGGCCCCACACCGAGACCCCCAGCCCAGGGTTGCAGTGCAGGGAATGGAAGTCCCCACAACCTCTGGCTGTGAAAACCAGTAGAGATATGGCTGAGTGGGACCAAGGGCTGCGGGAGTCACCCTCTTAAGGGGCCGGCGCGGACTTACCGCTGACAGGCTCACTCGCTCTGAGCTCCCGCGCTGGGGCACCAGCCAGAGACATATGGGGAGGAACTGAGTTGTCCAGTTTCAGGGCTATGGCTGGAGGGGCAGCTTTCTCCCAGACAGGAGTGCTGGCAGAGGCCACTGTTCCTTTGTTGAGCCCTCCCCCACCTGGCTTGCAGACCCAGGCGGCCGCCATGTCTGTTTCCACCAAGGTAGCTGACTCTGTTTGCTCCACCCAGGTGAGTCACTGAGACCCCGCCCCTCCCAATTAGCAGGCCCACCCAAGCCGCTTCCAGTGGATTTTCCATATAAACAGCCTGGCTCGGCTCATTCTGTGGACTTTCCTAAAATCTCTCACTCAAAGTTTCACAAAACCTAATAAGCAGTTGTCTGGCTTCGGTGTGCCCTGTACCTCTTGCGGAGCAGCTCCAGCCCAGCACTAGCGGCAATTAGCCTCCGTTTGCAGCTTGGCCTCTCAATGTACATGCAAGCCTAGCGTAGGTAGCTGCCATCTGTGGATTGCCCAGGTGGCCCAGGGCAGAGCATAGGCTGCAGCTGAACTTGGCCTGCAGCAGGGCCCCTCCCAGGAGGCCCCCCCGGCCTGTACCCAGTGGCCAGCTTCAGTCTGAGCCAGAGCACCACCCCAGGGTCACATCTGAGGACCACAAACCCAAAGGGTATAGGGGGGGTCGGGTGGGGTGGGGTGGACCAGAGCCCTGCTAAAGTGAATCCTGCTCCATAGGGTCAGCCTCTGCACAGTATCTCCTCCACTTGTCACAGCCAGTCCTCACAACCAATCAGCTCGAGGGTCAATCCCTCCCACTGACATATAAGCAGCAACCAAGGCTCAACTACAACAGGAGGACACACACAATCCATACAAGGGACATACCTGGAGCACCCCTGGCTCAGGTGACCAAAGAAGACTGTACCACTAGGCCCCACAGCACACCACTGACATATAAATAGCAACCAAGGCTCAATCACAACAGGAGGACACACACAATCCACACAAGGGACATACCTGGAGCACCCCTGGCTCAGGTGACCAAAGAAGACTGTACCACTAGGCCCCACAGCACACCTACTACATAAGGCCATTCTATTAAGACTGGAGACACAGCAATCCTACTTAATATATAGAAAAAACACAGGGAGGCAGCCATAAGGGAGAAACAGAGAAACGTGTCTCATATGAAAGAACTGAACGAACCCTCAGAAAAAGAACTAAACAAAATGGAGACAAGCAATCTACCAGATGCAGAGTTCAAAACACTGGTTATAAGGATGTACAATGAACTTAGGGAAAAGAACTTAGGTAAAGAGTGGATGAACTCAGTGAAAACTTTAACAGAGAGAGAGAAAACATAAAAGTGGAGATAGAAACATAAAAAAAGAGTCAGAAATGAAGAATACAATAATGGAAATGAAGAATACATTGAAGGAATCAACAGTAGATTAGATGAAACAAAGGATCAAATCAGCAATTTTGAATATAAAGTAGCAGGAAACACCCAACAGAACAGCAACAAGAAAAAAGAATCCAAAAAAAAATGAGGATAGTTAAAGAGGCCTTTGGGACAACATCAAACATACCAACATTTGCATCATAGTGACACCAGAAGGAGAAGAGAGAGAGCAAGAAATTGAAAACTTATTTCAAGAAATAATAACAGAAAACTGCTCTAACTTGGTGAAAGAAATAGACATACAAGGCCAGGAAGCTGAGAGAGTCTCTAACAAGAGGAACCCAAAGAGGCCCACACCAAAACACATCATAAGTAAAATCCCAAAGGTTAAAGACAAAGAGAAATTCTTAAATGTAGCAAGAGAAAAGCAGTTAGTTACCTACAAGGAAGCTCCCATATGACTGTCAGTTGATTTCTCAACAGAAACTTTGTAGGCCAGAAGGGATTAGCAGGAAATATTCAAAGTAATGAAAAGTAAGGACTTACAACTAAGATTATTCTACCCAGCAAAGCTATTATTTAGAATCAAAAGACAGATAAAGAGCTTTCCAGACAAGAAAAAGCTAAAGGAGCTCATCGCCACCAAGCCAGTATTACAGGGAATGTTGGAGGGGCTTCTATAAGAAGAAAAGGAAGAAAGAAAAGAAAAGAAAAAATATGAATAATAAAATGGCAATAACTATGTATCTATCAATATTTACATTAAATATAAATGGATTAAATGTTCCAATCAAAAGATAGGGTAGCTGAATGGATAAGAAAACATGACCCTTACATATGAGACTCATTTCAGATCAAAAGCACACATAGACTGAAAGTAAAGAGATGTAAAAAGATGTTTCATGAAAATGGAAACAAACGAAAAAAGATGGGTAGCAATATTTACACCAGACAAAATAGACTTTAAAGAAAGCCTATAACAAGAGACAAAGAAGGACCCAGTTTCCCCACTTCTAGGTATTCATCCAAAGAAACCCAAAACACTACTTCAAAGAGACATGTGAATCTGTATGTTCACTTTAACGTTATTTGCAATAGCCAAGATATAGAAACAATCTAAATGTCTATCAATGGATGAATGGGTAAAGAAAATGGTCTATATGGACACAACAGAAGATTACTCAGCCATAAAATAGAATGAAATCTTGCCATCTGTAACAACATGGATGGACCTAGAGGGTACTGTGCTGAGTGATTTAAGTCAGACAAAGACAAATGCCATTTTATGTCATTTACAAGTGGAATCTATATAGAGAACATTTTGATGGTTGCCAGATAGATGGCGGTTGAGGGCTGGGTGAAAAGGGGGAAGGGATTAAGAAGTACAAATTGGTGGTTGCAGCACAGTTATGGAAACGTAGGGGACATAAAGTGTAGCATAAGGAACACAGCCAGTAATACTGTAATAACTATGTATAGTGTCAGATGGGGACTGGACTTATCGGGGTGATCACTCTGTAAGTTATATAATGTCTAATTGCTATGTTGTATACCTGAAACTAATATATGATATTACAAATATAATTAAAAAATAAAAAATTATTTAAAAAATATATATGCATATGATTATTTAAAGCAAAGATTCTTCCATCATTTCTTGGGGTTTTAATATATGTAGATATGATGCACATCACACTAAGGATGGGGGGGGGCAGTAAATGGGCTGACCCAATGGGAGGCTTCTGAGTTTTATATGAAGTGGTATAATATTAACCCGATGCAGCCTATGAAAAGCTAAGGATGTTTAATGTAATCTCCCAGGCAATCACAAGACATACAGCTAAAACTAATGAATAAGTTAAAGTGGGTTTTTAAAATATCCTAACATTTTTTTTTTAAAAGGCAGGTGTTATGGAGAGAATGGCTTCCTAATGCCCATGCCCTAATCCCTACTTCCTATGAATACGTTGTTACATGGGGAAAAAATTGCAGATGCATTTAAGGACATTATTATAGGGAGGTTATCCCTTGAGTCTGATCAAATCACATGTGTCTTTAAAAGCACAGAACTTTCTCCAGCTGGAGTCAGAAAGATGCAGAGATTCAAAGCGGGAGAGAAACATAACCCATCCATCCTGGAGAGGCCACGTGGAAAGCCTGAGCAGGAACTTGGGTAGCATCTAGGAGTGAAGGCCAGCCCCCAGCTCCCAGACAGCAAGGAAATACAGACCTCAGTCCTACAACCTTTAAGTTTGTATTAATTTGTTACAGCAGCAATGGAAAACTAACACAGCAGGACAGGGAGAAGAGAAAAATGAAAAATGACAACTATAGAACAAAGATAATAAAATGGTATACCTAATCCAAGCATATCAATAGTTACATTAAATGGCAGTGGACCAAAAGGCAGAGAGTATCAGAATGGATCCAAAAAAAAAAAAAAAAAGCAAGACCAATTATTTGCTCTCTATACAAGATGCACTTTAAATATAAAGACACAAACAGGTTAAAAGTAAATTAATGGAAAAATCATATACTACATAGCCAGTAAGCATTAGAAGCTGGAGCATCTGTATTAGCATCAGATAAAACAGACTTTAAAACTAAGAGCAATTTCAGAGGGACATTTCATAATGATAAAAGGATCCATGTTTTAGGAAGATATAAGAATCACAAATGTGTGTGCACTTAATAATAAAATCCCAAAACACATGACAGTGTCAAAGGGAGAAATAGACAATTCGACAGTCACCTCAACCTTAGTCACCAATTATTCTTCGTCTATAAATCAACTCATTTTTTAAAATGAAATTAAACTATTTAAGGGAAATTTTATAGATTGTATAAACGGAAAACTCTGTGTCACTTACATAAATAATCACCATGAAGATAAAGCACACTGTATTATTAAATTCTAGCATTGCTGCATTATTGCACGCTCCCCTGTGAGCCCATGGTCTTCCGTCTGGGGCTATACCACCTAAAACCACCTCATTCACCTGGCATATCCCACACCCTGGGAAACATTGATGTAATCCAATTCTCTCCTTCTGATCCTTTGCCAAGTGCCCCTTCTTTGTTCTGCTGTCTCTTATTAGCAGTAAAAGTGGAACCCAAGACTCCCCCTTGAAGTTAGTATTTAGAAAACCCCAAGGTCCAGGATCCTCCAACTCAAAAAGTTAGGTGTATATATTGTATATTGTTTTAATTTTCTATGCATTATGATGTTTGACATCTTCAGAAACCTTTCTGGCTGGGAAAAGACTGCTCCTTCTGGGACTAGTCAGTTCTTCAAGATGCAAAGGACTCAGCCAGAACATGCCTCTGCTTCACAAACGAACCAGTCCAGAGTTATTCCCCTCAGTCTGGTCTCCACACTCTAGGAGATAAAATTTCTCTGCCTCGATCATCCAAGGAGCAGGTGCCAGGCAACTAGGACCACCCCTATAGTTTGAGCCCTTCCAAATTATCCAAATTAGCCAGTCCTAAGCTGTATACCCTGTCCTGTCTTCCCTTTCCCTCAGAAACCCCAATAAAAGCTCTGGCTCAAATTTTTCGCTCCTTCTAACTTCTGCTTCCTGACCAAAACCTGGAGCTCCTCCCTTGTTCCTGAGTGGCTCGTCCCTTGCTTCGGGGAGAACTGTAAGTAACATGGCACTGACCTCAGTCACTCAGTCACCTTTATAAATTAAGACCTGGGCACAGAACAGAGTGGTGGGAGTGATCAGCATCCAGGAAAACTCAGAGCCAAGCCTGAGCTGTCTTTCTAACATGATTGATGTCATCCTGGAGGTGACAGAAACTGGGAGTCACTGCTCAGCACTCCAGTTCCAGTAATGGAATCTCACACAGGCAACCCCCAAACCCACAGAAGTCTTGCAAATGATGCACATCCACTGAAGCTGTTCAGCCGCAGCTTGTGAATTTACCCTGGAAGGGAAGCCACTACCCATCAGGTTGCCAGCCTGGCACCACGCCGGGTGAGGAATGAGATCTTGGAATTCAAGTCTCATCAGGCAAAAGCTGCCACATTAGTGGAATATAAAATAATTTATCCTGCTTGTGCTCAGTACCCTGCTATAAAGGAGAGGCCAAGGCCTGAAACAGGAGGGCCAAAACTGCTTCTGTTTCCAACGACAACGAGGGAGCTAACTCCTCACATTTCCTAATTGATCACAGTGATTAATTTCTAATCAACCAGTTTGTTACATGGCCCCGACCTAGTGCGATGCTGGCATGCTAGATGCCCATTTCAAAAATTAAACGGACTTGGGTTTAAGCCCTGGGTCTGTCATTTGTTAATTGAGTGATTTCGGGAAGTTAGTTAAGTGTCTGAATCTCAATTTCTTAATTTGTAACAGAGGAAATATTATTCACCTCAGTTTAAATGAGAAGATTATGGTAAATATTAATAATATTCATTGCATTGCCATCTGCCAGACACTATGTTCAGCCCTCTCTGTGTATTGGAGCATGTATGTAGAATCTAAAGAGTGACATGCACATCCAGACACTCAGCGGGCACCACCCATTCCAGGGCTAAAATTGAAGGCGGAACTCAAGCGCACGTTTAGGCAACTCTGCCACTGAATTTTAACTAGTACATATGTAAACGCATCCCTGCCCACCGACCACACACACACACACTCTCTCTCTCTGTTCAGATGATTGATTTCCTCAGGGGAGTACACTTTGTTGAATATACACCACTCTTAGCCTTAATCTCAACATGAAGCAAACTGAAAATCCTTTCTAATTCACGAAAGAAAGACGACCGTCCTCAATTAGGTTGACCCTGGAGCTTGAGCTCAGAGGTAATGAAGAAGAAGACCTTTGGCAAGAACAAAGCATGATAGTTTGAGAAGGCAGTGACCTTGCAGCTGAAACTTGGATCCTGGGTCTGCTGCTTATGAACTGGGTGAGTCGAAACACCTTCTTGACCTTTCTGAGCCTCTTCTTATGTGAAATATGAGACAGCTGGATGCTGTTTCTAGACACTGCGATGCTATAGTGTTAAGCAAAGCACCAACCACTCCCTTTTCAAAGCATCCGTGGAGAAGCTGTGTGTTTGCAGTATTAGACCTGCAGAGGATCCTCAACTCCCCGCTCCTCGTTCTCCATAAAGGAATGGCCTGCCCCCTCACATCTACCCAGCAAGAACCCCAAATTTCTCCCACTCTGTGACCTGGGTCAAGTCCACCATGAATACCAGTAGAAACAGTCCTGCAGAAGGAAATTTTTCATTTTAAAGAAGAGCAAGCAGGGAATCAACAGTTGGCACCTCTCGGTAGATGAGAGCAAGTTGCTCTGTATTCAGAGCTGATGCCCCACCAGAATCAGAGGGACGTCTTAATCTCTATTGTGATGACAGGACGCGGCTCCGGTTCTTCATCTCAAATGGCAGGTTACTCAGCGAGACAGAGGGAGGACAGCAGATGGATGTGACAGCAAATTCTGCTATGTACCCACAGACACTTCTCAGACATTAAAAAGTTGTGCCCACATTTCCTACTCCCACAGCAAAACCTGTGAAGAAATCTCTGTGTCAATTTGAGGAGCATGTGGGATCTTGCCCTCTCTTTTCAACTAAGTGCCTCGCTCTGGTCACACACCAGGCACAGCTTAAATTGACCTCTCTGGCTGTGAGAACAGTGAGGTAAGCAAAGACTAAGACTGTAACAGGTTTATTCTATCTGTTGGGAAGGAACACCAGTTCTGGAGACTGATAAAAAAGATTCGGGCTTTTGTTCTGTGACTACCAGCATTGGCACAAGAGGGCTGCCTTAGTGCTGCCAGCTTTAAAATGGGAGGGACACTGAGAGCAGCTCCACGTGGCTGTTCTGAAGACCAAATCAGACCCCATGCTTGGGCCGCTCTCCCTCTCGCTCACTACGCTCTTGCCACAATAGACCTCAGCAGTTTCTAGACTGTGGTCAGTTCTTTCCAGCCTCTGTGCCTTTGCCCTGGCTGTTCTCTCTGCCTGGAACACTGTTCCCCCAGCTCTTCCCATCACTGGTGGTTCCTTTGCATTCACTCTTTAGGTTTCAGCTTAAGCACCACCTGCTCTGAGAGGTCTTCCCTTTCTACAGTTGGGCCTTAGCCCATCAGTCTTTGACCCAGCTCTCTGCTTATCTTTTTTCACCCATAGCACTATGATTAGTTTTTTTTTT
>NW_006435763.1:609725-621722 GCF_000325575.1 Pteropus alecto
TTTACCTCTTTATCGATGTCTCCCTATGCTAGAATGTAAGCTAGAATCTGGTCTTTTCATACTGTGTCATCATCTAACGCAATGCCAGGTATCTAAGCATCTAGATAATCACTGAATGAATGAATGAATGAATGTATTAGAAAACACGTGGGAACTATAAAGTCCTGTATTCCTATAGGAGACATTTGATATACCTAGATGCATATATATGTATATTTATTTATATATTTATACACACACACACACACACACACACACACACACAAACACGCACACACATCATATAGCAAGTGAAATCATAGACTCATTCTGATGACCCTGGAAAATTCTCTTTTATAGAATGTTTCACCCAATGGTCCCTATACCCTACAGCTAACTTAGAGGAGGAAAAGAAAGTTGGCATGGGCTCCAGACTGAAAAGATATCAGTCACTGTGACTGTCAGGCACCCATAAGGTGCCGAAAGAACTACGAGACAGAAAATGCACAAATTAGCATTGGAATAAAAACGGAAAATGCCATCCGTGCTGTTCGTTATAAATTTCCCAACTTGATGGATTCTCCTCTACAATCTCAAGGCAGAGCTGCCATGCTGCTCTCAAAGCCTCCAATAATTTTTTTTAATGTTCTATTACCTCTTTTTTTTCTAATTTATTTTTGAGATACAATTGACACGTAGCATTGTGTAAGTGTAAGGTGTACAACATGTTAATTTGACACATTTATATATTGCAGTATGGTTACCAGTGGTTACCACCAGAACATTAGCTACACACCTCTATTACCCAACAACGTTTAAAAAAAACTGGGCTGGTAGATTGTTACCAATCTGCAAAGCTTTGTTATAACACAATTAGATCATTTACAAGAACATTTACGTAAACTTAGGTCACTATATTCTTTTTAAACTTGGGAAGTGTCAAACATAGAAAAGAGAAAGAATATTATAATGAACTCCTATGTACCACTTCACCCAGTTTCAACATTTTTCAATTCATGACCGATGTGGTTTTGTCCATATTCTTAACAATGTCCTCCTTCCCCTGAATTATTTTGAACTGAACACCCACACATTCATGTGTAATTCATGTGTAAATATTGCAGTATGCATCTCTAAAAGTCAAGGACTCTCTCTGTCAAATATCACAATACCATCATCACACTCAGAGATTTTAAAAAATCCTTAATGTTATCAAGAGTCTGGTCTGTGTTCACATTTCCCTGATTGTCCTATATATTTCCTTTTTTTTAACATTTTATTTCTTGGAATTGGAATACAAACAAGGTCTCTATATTATGATTGGTTTCCCTTCACTTTTTTTATTTTTATTTCATCACATTATTGGTTTAAGAAAACTGGTTCTTTTGTCTCAGTTTCTCACAGTCTGGATTTTGCTGATGAAACTGCCGTGGTGTCATTTATCCAACTTATACCCCCTCCCATATTTGTTGAAAATAGGTAGCTTAATCTAAAGGCTTGATAAGATGCAGATTTCATTTCTTTTTCCCAAACTATTTTATAGGTGGTGTGTATACTTTCTTTAGGAAATAAAAATTTCTAGTTGTCTCTTTTTATAACCTAAGTATGTACTGATGATCATTGATTAGATCCATTAATTCATCAGCGTTTGCAATGCAGTGATATTCCAATTCTATTATTCCTTTTTCATTTATTATCTAGAACAATGCCAAAGAGAAACTTTCCTCTATCGACTGTTTGGTTAGCCTGAAGGATAGTTTATATATGAAAGGCAGCATAAATGTTGATTTTCCCCCTGTATATAGATATTTAAAACAATGAATGGTTTCTTAGCCTCCTCCAAAGGTTCTCAGCGAGTTATCTTTTTAAAATATTTCATTATAAACTCATGAATATATTATTATAAACTCATGGATTTGGTATGTTTTAATCCCTTGCAGTTGGCGTCTTTACTAATGCCCAATCTGTTCCATCTCTGGCCAGCGGGGACTTCAGGCTGGCTTCTGACCTGTGGTCTTAGATACTGGCTTTTCTGAACAAATGCTCTACGAAGGATCGGCCCCTCACTTTTCCCATAGCTTCTTCCTGTGGAAAATAGTACTTAAAAAGCAAAATCTGAGTGCTAGGGGTGCTTACTGCTTCTAGGTTGGCTACTGCTTTAGAGTATATGTATTTTTAAGTTATTGTTAAGAATCAGCATTTACTGGAGAAGCTCTGAAAACCTAGTAGAAGTTACCCTTTTGAAAGAGATATTTACATTGATAGTTCCCAAGTGTTTTTTAATACATTCATTCAGTATTCTACTTTGCCTTTTTTTTTTTTATATAATATCTTTGTATGAGGATTCAACTATGATCCTTTTATGTTGCTCTTTTTTAAGCAAATTTAGTTTTTCTGTACTTTCAGGAGGAAGAGTTTGGGCTAAGATAGCTTCTCTCCTTCATGGCTCTATGTTCCCTGTTCTGTTTTTATCATAAAGTGATCAAAAATATGGCCTCAAATTGTTTGAGAGCTTCCTCTTCGGTTCCTCCAATCCCCTTTCTCCTGGATTATTTCTACCATTTTTCCCTATTGTCTATGTTCTGTCCAGTTTGGCTTCTTCTGCTCCTAGCTTTTTCCTCCTCAGTGCAGGGCTTTCTCCTGAAAGAACTCTCAGATTTGTCAGTTCTGAGTTTGTAGGGTCACACTCAAAGGCGATTCCAGTACCATCGGCCCTTCCTGCAGCCGCTTTGCACGAATTCTCAATTAGAACCTGTAAGACACCACCCCACCCCAGCGTTTGCTGTCATCTTCAGAACACCTAGCTTTCCAGGAGGACCCGATGGTGATTTTGGACTTCTCAAACTGTCAGCGCCATCATTAATAACTTTGTCTTTTCTCTACTTTCTCACACCCAGTTTCTAACACCACATGGAAATTGTAGCTCCTCGTGGTTTTTATCCACACACTCATTTTGGGGGTTGATGGGGACATCCTGTCTCATAATTTCCTCGCAGATACTATCCATGAGTTCTGTTTATTACCTTCGTTGCTCTGTCTTTTAATGGAGTGGGTTCAAAGATGTTCAAAACCTCAGCTGCTACGACATCCCAGATTTCCTTGATAAGCTTATGCTTGTTTTTAACAAAAGTTATCACCTTTATTTTTAAATAGAAAATAAGAAACTGAAGTAGTGTGAGCAACGAACACACAGGAAACACAAACTACTACAAAGGAGAGTTTAAAAATTCTTTGAGGGATTTCAGAGGAGGAAATCAGCTCAATTTTCAAGCCCTGTGTATTGGAAAGGAAAGTCCTGTTGGAATCTAGGTGTTGTAATAGGTACTTTCCCATCTCTAATTTATAAAGGCCCATTTTCGCTTGCCTTTTAAATCTATGCAGCCCTGGCCAACTTCAAAAACTGATGAAACCTGAGCTGATAAGCTTATTCTTGACGTGACACTCTTTTAGCTATGGATACGCACAAACCAGTATGTGTGCCTTCTCCCACATATACACTCACATATGTGCACACACATGCACGCACATGCTTATGCGTGCACGGGTGCACACATACATACACTCTCTAAACAGTAATTTTACTCTCTGTGATGCTCTGCCAGAAACTAAACTACTGGCAAAAGTCTGATTTGTCTAACTCTATGCTCCTCAGTTAAGTTGGGCCCCAACCGGGGGAAATTAGATCAATTCCTTTGCCATCACTAAGAAGGCAGATGGTATATTACAACATCCAGCTATGGGGCCAAATGATTTATTTGTTCATTTCTATATGGCTCTCCATATGGGAAGAAATTTCAATTTACGCTTCTGGTTCCTATCTGCCTTCATTAGGAAGCGACGTTTATTAGTCAATGTCCTAGAAAATACATTGGAGTGAGGGTGTTACCTGGCCAAAATCACATGCAATCACAGTCATCCTGATTCCAGCAAGTGGAAGGTTCTTAATCAGCTAGCTGGAGCAACAACTCTAAGGGGAAATAGAGGCATCCATCCTCCTCTGGAAACAGAAACCGTCAACACCTCTGTCCCTTCTGCCCCAGTCCAAGATATACTGATAAGAAAGGAAATGCACCTGACAGAATATTCTATGACCGATAAAAAGGAATTCTGCCACGAAAGGAAAGTGTTTACGGAGAGACTGTAATAACATGGGAAATGCTGAAGCTATGACATTAGGTGAATAAAAGCAGGACATGAAATATATCTATAAGACAACCTTGAAAGATACTCAGAAGAAAGAAAACACTGAAAAATAATACTGAAATTTTATAATAGTGATGAGACTGCAAGTGATCTTTTTCTATTATATTTTATAGTATTTTCTATTTGTAACAATGTGCATTTATTATAACCAAAAGGCCTTTTTAAAGAAATAAAATATGCTAATTTTGGCAATGCTTCGTGAATCCTTCAAGATCTAGATGTCACTGTCCCTCTTCCATAAATCCTACAGGCTCACATAGGGTTTTCCAAAATCCAAACTTTTAGAGTGTTAACGGCAATAATTCAATATTTTGGTGAGCATTAAAATCACTCAAACGAGCTTATTAAAAGGCATATATCTGAGTTTCCCTCCAGGCCCACTGAATAAGAATCTCTGAATATGGTGCCCAGGGAGCTGTATTTTGAACAGCACACCTGGTGTTATTAATGCAGGTGTTCCCTGGACCCCACTTTGAGACAAGGTGTTATTAATGCAGGTGTTCCCTGGACCCCACTTTGAGACCTGGTGTTATTAATGCAGGTGTTCCCTGGACCCCACTTTGAGACAAGGACTTGACTTTTCACTGGGCACATAAGTTGATACTTAACTGTTATGGCTGTTTGTTACTGCAGAGCATGTTCAGAGGTGACTAGATATTTTTAGTACACCACTTTTTAAATATGTGTGGGCATATTTGCTTATGTGCCTGCAACCAGATTACTAAGTATGGAAAAACAGCCATAACTTGTCCCAGAGCCCTCTAAAATGATTCTGGGCAATAAAGATGACCCGAAGACATGCTACCTCTTCCTTTTTTAAAACAGTCATTATGGAGTTACATATGAAAGCCTACTCACTTCCATCTGTAATTCAGAAACTAAGGGAGAAAAAAAATCAGCTAGAATCATATCGTTTTCTTGGTACGTGTTAGGCACACGTGGAACCCCACCTGTTCACTAAGAATAGTACCTATCTGACGATGGCTAGTTTATTCCTGTCCAAATGAGGTAAAATAAATGAGGACATGCGAAAGTAAGCAAATATGCCCACACATATTAAAAAGTGGCATACTAAAAATATCTAGTCACTTCTGCCTTGAACTAAGCTAAAAAATAAAATCAATGACATCAAATAGAAGTAAATTATTAGGCACTTAAGTTGTACAAATTTGGTTTATACCAAAGCAAAGAAAGACAGAGAAGTTGTCACTCACATGGGATCTGTTTTCTCTGCTTAGCCCAATTCAGAGGTAATGGACTTCCTAATTCTAGGAGGATCTAGGTGAACTCAGATCTAGATTGGGTAGATGCAGCCATTCTAAAAAGGGAAAATTCTTGAGCATAGAATCAACTTAATACATATCAAGAGGTTGTTCTACAAAAGTCAGTGTCTTTCTAGATTGGGGGCAGGAGGTTGTTTCTACCCAAGAGATGAATCCAAAAAGTATGAGGCTGATATTTTAACACATTCAGCACTGTGCTGGATCATCTCTCATCCTCACAGCAACGATTTTGCAGACAAGAAATCTGAGGATTGTATAAAATAAACCCAAGATTCAAACCCCGGTATCTCTACCTCCAAAATCCATATGGCTCCCACTACACCAACCTACCACCTAACAGAGGCAATGGAAGAATAGCAGGTTCAAAGAGAAATATAGACCTGAGTCATGCCTGGTGTCAGGGGCAGAAATCAAGTGGAAGAAAAGACACCATGAGATATTCTGGGACTGTGTCTCTCCTGGACACTGAGAGAAAGTGGCCCATAATTATAATGTATACTTGTGGGTGTGATATATCTCACAGACATGAATTTTTAGTAAAATTGTAGTGCATGAGAACAGTGGACAAATCATTATGGTACATCAGTCAATTAACTTTTTCCAAGTAATCACTTCCCAAATCAACATCACCAGAAATCTCCCTCTAGCTCCCTCCAAGCCTATTCCCCCCAGTGGTTATCTGGTCATATCTCCCTCTCCCCCTCCTCGTTCTCCCCTCTTCCTCATACACACACACTTTTAACCAAAACAAAGAGCAGCTTCTGTGTACTAGGCACTGTGAAATGCACCCTGACCTTTACTTTATTTCGTTTCCACAAGAACCCTCTGAAGAAGCCATTAATACCACCTTTATGAGGAAGAGAGAGACTCAAAGATGCCAAATAACTTCCCCAGGTTGACATACCTAGAAACAAGCCACTGCATAATTTGACCTCAAATCATACTCAGTCTCAGCCCATGTTCTTTCCACAACACCACAGAGCCCCCACTTTCGATGGAATGTAGCCCAAGATCGCCCAGAACCCAATAACTGTCAACCAGAAGAATGAGAAGGAAGAAGATGTAATCAATATATCTACCTAGCTAACGGTTTTCATCCTATAACTAACCCTTATTTTCTTCTCGATCAATATCGAAATCTTAGTATATCAGTCCATTTTCCTGCCTTAATGAGGAGATGGAATTTTGATGTGTATTGAATCTTGAAGACTCTGGCAAGGCTATGGTACTCTCGCTCTGCACATCAACAATCTCTGCTCAAGGATCAAAAATATAGGGTTGAGGTACAAATGAATGCTGGCTGTAGATTCTGCCTAGAAACAGAGTTCTGACTATATTCTTAATATTGGCATTTCTTCCACCTGTCTCATTCTTATAATAGTCAAGTGTAGGAGAAATTTTGGCTAACAGAGCTTTGTAGGGTAAGTTTTGGATAATACAGTTTTCTTTTCTTTTCTTTTCTTTTTAAACTAATAACCTGCTATTTGGAAGATGCCAACATCCTCGTTAAAAAGAAAATGGAAAAAGGCAAATGCCTGGCATTTCTTAATGAGGCGCTATACTCAGCATGTTACAGGAATTATTAGATTTAATGCTCCTAATAATCCAATATCAGGTACTATTAACTCTATTTACGAATTGGGAAAGCAGGTCCCAGAGGGTGAATGACATTCCCAAGGTTGAGAAACAGCTGAATCAAGGTCATCTGGATATCCAAAGGGAAATATGACTGTTACCAAAAGACAGAGAAATAAACTTTGGGGAGACAGATACAATGTCCACCACAATGGGCTTTAAGAATATATTTAACATCATCTGACCCTAAAGTCTAGTTCTGAATTATTAAATGGTCCAATCAGTAAAATAAATGATGTAATTTCAAATTGCAATCATAGTTCTTAATATTAAGGCTTCTTGGATGATAAGATAGCTCACAGAGAAGGCTGGAAGAAGCGAAGAGAGGGACTTATATATCCAGAAGCTCTCAGAGCTAAAGTTCCCCTGTGAAGATGGAACAGGAAAGAGATATTCAGCAGACAGAAAGGCCAGCTTCGTTCTCAGCCAGTTGACTGAAAATTGTTTGTGTCCTATTTCTTGGAGTCATCAAAGGTAAGAAAACAGGTCAATATATTTCTCATTACCCAAAGTTAAAGAGAAGGTTTCTGAGGCGAAAATTCCCCCTGCCCTGCTTTAGTTTCTTCAACCAGAGGTAAAGAACAGGACCAACTAACTCATTTATTGTGAATAATGTTCTGAATATTTGCTGATGGGGTGGGTTATATACTCTGGATTTCACAGAGAGGTTCACTTTGCATCAACCAGGGCTAATAAATCAGGACAAAGAGGAATCGAAGCAGCCATGCAAAGTACATGTTGACACTAGACAAACCTAAGACAAAGAGGCAATGCTCGACTAAGTAATTGAACAGTATATAACAGGAAATATCATGACAGTCATATTCAGGCCCCAATTTATCTCCTCTCTATCTTGCTTCCAATATTACTTTTATCTGCAATAAATAATGATTATAAACTCTCATATTTAAACAAAATTATTTTGTTTTCCCTAAGAGTTGAGATTCTTCCATTTTGCATCCTCCCCCGACCCCTGCCACCGCCCCATGCACGAGACGTTTCTCCATCTTGTATCACCGGTGGGGAAACAAAGAAACAGAGTAATTGGGTGATGTCCCCAAAGGCACCAAAAAACTCTGTCAAAAGGAGAACTAAGGCCAAAACCTAAATCTGCCCTACCTCCAACCCCCACTGGTAAAGACTCAGGTTTCAAGTCAACAGAGGCAAGGGGCGTCAGAGTACATCATGAGTTAGTAGAGATGGCTTGTGGAAGGAAAAGGATGCAGTCCTTGTTTGAGCTACTGCCCCAGATTTCAGAAGCATCACTGCAATGTCCTGGTGCTCCACTGTACGATCACTTCTACTCAGTTGCAAAGAGTAGTTTGCTATCTTATAGGAATTGCAGATGGATACGTATTCTTGAACATTCCACAGCAAAGGAAGAATAAATTCATCACGTGAAATATCATCCTGCATGCTATCATCTCACATTTTTGGCACAAATGCTCAGCAGTAAAAGTAATACTGTGAAATGCCTCCTTTCCCACTTTAAAAAACAAAACCAGGATTCTAGATCTTCAACTACAAGGTTCATTTCTCCAATTTCCAAGACAAACTTTTGAAGAGATCCTTGTACTTGTCAGAATACAGAACCTGTTTATCGGCTCCTGAATAGTTTCTTTCAGTTATTTGAAGAGGTGACTCGGGTTACATGTCTCTTATTGCCTGTGCCTCTGCCTTGTATCTCCCCCTCTCTAAGGCAATAAAGCCAAATGTCATTGTTTGGGGACCGTGGAGCCCTCTATATCCCCAGGTGAGAGCGGGAATGAGATGGGCTCAGCAATGGGATCCAATTAATTAGGAGGAAAACATTCTGTTAACTAAGTCCCGCTCCAGGGATCGACTTCCCCAGGATGCTGACCTTTGCGGGTCAATGGAGCGGGAAGACTGGAGTGTTGATTCGCTATTCTAAATGCAGGGGCAAGATGAGGGGGACTATCGATTTCTAACAAAATAGACAAAGAGCAAATAGAAGATCACGGACAGGGAAGGATTTGGATATAAATGGAAATCACCAGGTTTAACACTGAGAATTTCTGGACTAAGTTTCAAGCCAGAGGCACCTATATTACCAGAGCATGAAAAAAATATATATATTAAGCAAAATTCAAGGCTCAACCAGCATCTCTATGTTATTGAATTTCCTTTATCCTGAGAGTGTTTCTTTTGCCTACAGTTGCTATGGTAATAGAAGTATTCTTGGTCAGGATCTTGGTGACAATAAATAAGCTAATAGCCCAATTTCAGCTAGTTATAAGGGTTAAGAGGCAAATAAATGCAAGCTGATGTGATAGGGTGTGACAAAGGAGGGGTCCCTGTAAGCCTAATTTCCACTACGCAGGGATAATGAAGTAATGTTTTAGCATCCACGTGGCGTCTTCAGTGGGTCTAAGATACAGTGAGGGAGGGACTTGTAGGTAGGCGAGAAATGAAACAGGAGAGTGGGAAGTTCACTGGACAAGAGTGACCAAAGACGTAAAGTATGACAGAGGAGGAAACAGAATGAGAGGGTCAAAGAGAGAATAAAGTATAAGATGGAGGGGAGAAGGAAGGAGAAAGCAGAAGGAAATAGAAAGGTAAAAGAGGGTTTGGAATGGAAAGACAAAAAAGGAGAAACAACTGTGGAAATAAAGTAATAAAAAGATGAAAGACAAGGATGCCAGGAAGAGAAGAAGCAAGACGACCAAGAAAATGGCAGAGTCATGCAAGGTGGAAGGTCATCCCCAACAATTACATCCAACTGTGCCATTATTCACTTCCTTCTGCCTCAATAATTGGGCTGCAGAAGGGGCAAACCTGAGTCTCTTCCGCAACGCCGTGTTGTGTGCAACCATTTCTGCTACAGACTGCCTGCCGTGGGGCATGCTCCCTCTGCTCTCCCAAACTGTGGTTCTCTCAGACCTGGGCATGTGTGGAAATTGAGTTCAACTAAATGCAAACTGAACCCCAGAAGACCTGCTCCTACCCAATACCATAGTCATTAAGAGAGAAAATTAACTGCCTGAGGCCAGAGGTCAGAAATCCAACGAGACATCTCCTCCCAAGTGAACCATCTCTGCGTGGACTGCGGTGGACACACCTCTAAGTAATACTCCAAGTGCATTGCCTACACGGAACTTCCTTGTCAGGATCTAGAACCACATACATATAATTGTTTAGTTGTTGTAAAATATCTATCTCCCCAATACTTTATAATCTCCATCCGTGGGAACAGTCCATACCTATTTTTTAATCCCCTAGTATTTATTTGGTGCATACTAACCACTCATTAAATAATTGAGAAGACTGGTTAGGTGAACAAAGAGGGTGGAGATCTCAAACCAGAATGCAACGGTTCTTCACAAGGAAAATAATAAAAGTTACATGACTCATTTTTGTGGTCAGAGTCCTTTACTAGATTTTTTTAAAAACCACAAAATTATTTCTCACACATTGAATAGTTAATTCCTACAACGTTTCAAACAAAAAGCACCAATCTTTACACAGTTCCTTAAGCTGTGCTCTTCCATTCTTTTAAGTGGACCACTTTTTTTTTTTTTTTTTAATCGTCACCATCCTCAGAATTTATCATCCTGACAACACAGAAAGAACAACCTGATTAAGCTTGGGAAACTTTCTCTAAAATCGAAACACTGAATTGCCAAGCAAGACTCAAAACAGTAGCTTCGTCCTGAACTGGCTTCTAGACTCTCTAGCACTGAAGCAAACCAATAATCACCAGTGTCCCGGATGCTATAATTAAAGTCAGTTTATCACGCTGATCTAAAAGCTCTCACTGTTCAGCGGTCCCCCACGAGTGATGAATGGTTTCACCCAAACCCACCCCAGGGCATCTCAGCATCTCTGCCTCTCTGCGGACTTCGCCCTGTGCCTTTTTCTTGGCATTGTTGGTCTCTTTGTCTCTTTCATTCTTTTTGTTTTCTTTCATTTCTATTCATTTATATGTACACATTCAAAGAACAAATGTATTCTCCTTCGGCAAATCCAAACATTTGAGAGACAAAGCTAAAGTCCCCTTGACCCACCATCGCTAAATCCAGGTCAACCCAACAGCGTTATGTATTTGTCGTGTTTCCATTCAAACCTCTGACTGTGCATTTATGTGCCTATATTTATCTACAGAATTATATCACCCCATTTCATAACTTTTTACATAAATAATAGGATATACTTTTTGTTCTATGATGTACTGTTTTCACCCAAAACCATATCTTAGAAACCTCTCCACGTCGGCACGAGACTACTTCGTTCTACTGCATTATTTTTCGCCGCGGTACAGATGTAACACAGGTTAGCTACGACCCTGAAACTAATGTTTAGTCTGTGTCTAATTGTTGTTCTTGCCATTGCTACATGGTACAACACAGATAAACCTCAAAAACACTGGGCTAAGTGAAAGAAGCCAGACACGCTATTGTATGGTTTGCATTTACGAGAAACGTTCAGAATAGGTAAATCCATACAGCTAGAGGCAGCTGATGGTTGCCAGGGGCTGAGAATGGGGGCGATGTGGAGCGACTACTTAATAGGTGTGGGATTTCCGCTTGGGGTGATGGAAAACTTCTGGAACTAGACAGGAGTGACGGCTGTACAAAACTCTGAATGTAGTTTATGTCACTGAATTGTACACTTTAAATTTTGTTAAAACAGTAAACTTTACATTATGGGTGTTTTACTAAAATCAAACAAATGTAGATCTGCTGAATCACAGAGTACATGCTTTTAATTGTATTAAAGCTTGGCAAATTGCCCTGTAAAATCTTACTCCTTTTCTCTCTGTTTGTATTACTGTATATACCTCTTCCATGTATCATGTATTTAATACCTGCATCTCCCTCTCCCTCCTTCCCTCTCCCTTTCCTCTGCTTCTCTCCTCCCTCCTTCTTTCTCTTTCTCT
>NW_006435763.1:621743-629066 GCF_000325575.1 Pteropus alecto
CTCCTTCTACTTCCTTTGCAGGAGAGCGGGGAACTCCTTCGGATCTTCTTCTCAAACTCTACAAATGGTTCTGACAATAATCACAAATATACTGCCTCCCCCGCCCAATCAAAATCAGATGATGCATTGATTCCAATTACATGCATGGCCTTCCTCTTTCTGCTGCTCATTGCCGACTTCCTGGATGGCTAATTGAGGAATATAAACATGCTGGGGGTGGGTGGAGCCTAAGGATTCATGAAATCCTTATCCCCCTAACTAGGTCAGAGCCAGCAGAAGCCCTGCATCAGGAGAACAACCAAAGTTAGAGGTTCCGGTGTATCACAATCCCTATTATACAAGTGAAGTCTTTCCCTCAGAAAATTATAGGACTTTACAGTTACGGCAGCTTCCCAGGTACCTGCTGGACCAGTAAGGACATTTTTATGTCTAAGACTTCCCAGCTACTCTAGGGAGGTTGCAGAGTGCATTGGTAGACGGCCCAGGTTCTGGTATCAGACTGTCTGGGTTCAAATCCTAACTCAACCGCTTAACTAATGAAGGACCTTAGACATATGAACTTACCTCTCTGAACAGTATTTTGTAATCTTTACTATGAAGGACTGATAAGAATCAAGCGAGAACGTATGCAAAACACTGAGCTCAGGTCCTGTCACCTGGTATACTAGATGCCTTTTGCCGATCTAACAAACTACCACGAGCTCCGTGGCTTAAGACGACACATTTATTTTCCTACAGTTCCAGAGGTTCTAAGTTCTAAGTGGGCTTCTCTGGGCTCAAATCAAAGCGTCCTAAGGGCCGTGTTCCCCTGGGTGCTCTCGGGGAGAATCCATTTTCTTGCTTTCTCCCAGCTTCGAGGATTTACCACATTCTTTGGGTCACATCCATTTCCCAGCAACCTCATGACTTACCTCTGTTTGACCTCTGTTTCTTCTGCTCTGTCATCACATCTCCTCCTCTGGCTCTGACCCTCCTGCCACCTTCTTTCACTTATAAGGACCCTGGTGATTACACCGGGCCCACCACAATCACCCGGTGCCATCTCCCATCTCAAGATCCTTAACGCAATCAAATCTTCAAAGTCCGTTTTGCCATGTAAGGAAGAGTCTGAGGATTAGGACATGGATGCTTTGAGGAAGCCATCATTGTGCCTACCACAGAGGGCAAGACTCACATATTAGCTGCTTCTGCTTCTGCGTTACTCCTCCTCCTACAGAGACAGAACATGTCTTGTGCCTCTAAAAGAAACTGAGAAGTGGGCATGGCTCAGCTATCAGGAAAAAAGGTAAAAATCCAGTATACTTCTCGCTTGAAATTCCTCTAAAATTACTTAATGCAACATCTCTTTCCTTTCCCACCAATGGGCCACTTGTTTGGAGTGCTGAGCACTGAGTTATGCTTTAAAGCACTATTAAGTGCCTATAAAGTCCTTGAAGATACTTTGGCATGAAACAGAGAAGGCAACAAGCAGAGGAGAAGGGGTACCTCGGCCTATCTGAACTACCTGATTTACCGTGTTACAGAGGAATAAGGCGAAGAGTCCTCTCCTTCATTCCCCATGCTGCTTTTGTTTTAGACAGCATTCCAGGAGCACCTTTTCCCTCTCTGCCGCTCCTTTCCTTTTCTCACTGTCCTCTCCCATTCTCTTCTCTCTCATTCTCTAGAAACTGATGTCATCCTGGGGTCTTCAGCTTTCATCTCCATTGCTTTGGTCCTAGTTTTGGTTGCAGTACAAAGGGCAGACTTCACAAACAAACTCCACACCCCAGCTGGCTCCAGGAAGTTGGTCCCATCACTGGCTTCGGGATTATTTTGAGTTGGTGGACCGAAGATGCCATTAAGAGTTTGTTCTTTCCAACTTTCTGTTCTGTATTCCCTAGTTAACACCATCTATGGGCACAAGATGGGAACCATTCCAGGAGACACATGCATGCTCTTCCGTGTCCTGAATAATACGAGAGTCTCTTCAGAAGGTTCTCAGAGTCTCCCCCTCCCCCCACCAATCAAATCTTCCCCAATCTCCTTCTTCCTAACTGTGATTCATGCTAATCAATGAACCAATGGCTGTGGTTAGTAAATGCAAACTGTACTGACTGATATATGCCTGGGTCACATGGCCTGCCTTCCCCAAAGGACAGGAACTGCTTGGGGTAGGGGTGGATATCCAAAGGAAGAATATGGCAGTTACCAAAAGATAGAAATGAATCTGGGGAAGACAAACACAATGTCCACCACAATGGCCTTTGAGAATACATTTAACTTCTCTGAGCCTCTCAGTTTACTCATCGATAAACTAAAATAATACCTACCTTTCATTTGGATTAGAGTAATTCTTGTTAATCATTTATCTTGGCATATGGTTCACCCTGGCAGGAGTTTTCTAATTAAAGGAAGCTACTAACACCATCATCGTTATGGACACCAATACCATTATAAAAACTAACATATCTTCATTTGGGTCATACCAGGTATGCCTTGAGAAATCCCTCAGATGACCTCACACATCAGACGGGAGCTTTCAACTGGCATAAAAAATCAGATAAAGAATATTACAGGATGAGGCAGCGTCAGGGTCCTTGGTGCTTTATAATTAGCACAGTGTAAATGTTAAATTTACAACCCTTAGTGGGCCCAAGCCTGTGGGAATGCAGAAGAAATAAAGTTCGGGAGAGATAGAATAATCCAAATAGATGCCCCTTAGTATATTTCCTACCAAGGGGTGGGAGGATTTAAGAGATGAAAATGTTATTTCAGTCTGTGTGAGCACTTTCTTCCAGGGAGAGATGATTACGAAGGAATAGTTATATGGGAAGGCCATGAGCCCGTCATCTCCAGAGGCTGAATGACCAGTTTCAAGATATAGAAAAGGGACGTTCATGGATCGAATGGCTGAGGGAGGGGCCAGTGTAGATTTCCATATGGTGCCTTCCTCCTGTGACCCTGGAGCTCCATGAGAGAAGCTGCAAACTCAGACGCCCACAGAATTCATGCAGGTAACAAAACCGAGCAAAGTAGGGTAGATAAATACCAGACCTAGATGAACCAAAGATCATTGCCTCATTCCCAGGGGAAGCGACCACTTAACTCCAGCTGTCTGTGGCCTATGAGAATAAGGGTTTAATGTTGCCACATCTTTCAGTATTTCAGATAATCCAGACATCAGAATTTTGTTTGAAATATTCCTATTTTAAAAGTTGGCTACTCATTCACATTTAAGATCTTGTATGGGTCGGAGAGAACCCACTTGTCAATTGGAATCACCCAATGGGCCCACCATTTTGGGGCCTCTAGGAGACAGGTCATTTCCCTAAGGAATGCCATGTGGTCTTTTGTTTGTGTCAAAATTCATCAACATTTTATAAAATAAACTTTTGAGCATTAACTAATAGAAATAGCAGGTGCGTTGCCACTGAGTCGGTGTGTGGCTGCAATGACTAACAGCTATAAACATTAGAACCTGAACTAGCTCTTGATGCATGTTTTAAGGGGAAAGAGAATATAAAGCAGTCGCTGTAAAATCAGAACATTTCCTGGAGGCCTCTGTCTGTCTTTCTTTGTGGGGAGTAGGGAGTTCCTGATCCTCCATCCATTTTTTGAGTGGTCCAGTCCAGATGTAAGGAAGAAACAGAAATACAGGATTCTAAGTCCAATGGAGGAGGCATGGAATAGCCAAGAGAGGAGTGAAAAAAAAAAAGAGAGAGAGAGAGAAAAATCCATGTGGACCATGTTGAAAGTAGTAATTATCACAGAGGGGTTTCAGATAGAAGATCTATGACGTAGGAAAAAGAGAGAATATCAGGATTCGCTGGGGGAAATTAAAGAGCTAAGTCGGTAAATTCAGGAAAAACTGTATAGACCTGCTAAAACGTTCAGAGAAAGAGAATAACTGGACAAAAATGACCATGGAATGCTTTGTTTTATTTTGGCTAGGAAGACAGGAAAACCAGGAACATAGTGGGAGTATACCAAGTAGATCTGAATATTTGGACAAGGCTGAAATCGTACCCGCTCCCACTTCTGGTTGCCTTGGCAATGAGACTCCTACTTTATACTAACGACATTAGAATGAGTAAAACCCCATGCAAATGAAGCACACAGTAATTAGAAGCGGAGCCACATGCAATCTAGCTAGCGCCATGTCAGAGGAGAGTCTGGAGAATAGTCAGGGTGTGCTTCTGTGGCAAAGAATGAGGTCATAAAAGCAAAGAAATTAAGTTATGAATAAAAGGGATAAATGTTTTAGAAAACTGACTTCCATCGACTTGTTGGTTCTCCCACTGATTTTACTCAAATCGTTATGGGTAATAGATCATGGAGCCACCTATCCGCATTGCCTCATCCGCTCTATCGTTCTGTGTCCCTCCTAGGAAGAAATCATGGAATAGGGAAAGTTGGTGGTTCACTATCCTGCTTCCCTGTGTGTGCTGTCTCGGTGTTGCCCATAAAAGGGAAAAGTTTCATGGAGAGGCTTGCGAATACACAAAGACAGAGGCCAGTTGTGGGATATGTTAGTTTCTTACAGCTGCTATAACCAGTTCCCACAAACTTGATGCCTTAAAACAACACGCATGTATTCTCTCACAGTTCTGGGTGTCAGAAGTCCTGCATCGGTTCCACTGGGTTGAAATCAGGATATCAGCAGGGGTGCACGCCCTCTGGAGGTTGTAGGAGAAATCTGTCCCCTTGATTTTTTCCAGCTCCTAGAGCTGTAGTCTTTGCATCCCTGAGCTCGTGGCCCCTTACTCCATCTTCAAAGCAAGAAGCGTAGCATTTTGCTTCAGCCATCAAATGCCTTCATCTTCTTCTGCTGCAGAATCTCCTGTTTTCTCTTTGTGAGGATATTTGTGATTATATCATTGGGTCTACCTGAATAATCCAGGATAATCTCCCCATCTCAAGATCCTTAACTTAATCCACAAAATCCCTTTTGTCATGTAAGGTAACATATATTCACATACTCACAGAGTCCAGGGATCATGACACGGCATCTAAGAGGTTACTATCCAGTCTACTACATTGGGGCAAGAGAGAGTAGAAGTGGAGAGGAAAGGTGACTTTAAGAATTGTAACTTAAAGTGCATTATAAATTAGATTCCCATTAATGGTGTTGGAAGGATACAAGTAAAGATGGAAATTGCTTTTTAATAACTATTAACTATGTTTCTCTGAATCTGACACCGTTCTGAGACCGGACCACAAGGGGTACCGATATATATATGTAGGTTACAAGCATTAACCAATTAAAATAATCATCTAAAGAAACTAAATCCAGCAGCGTGCATCATTTAAAGTAATCATTTCAAGTTATTACTTCTTTGACAGGACTCATTTTAAATGAGTATTGATATGCAAAGTAGCAGGGAATTTAGATATCAAAAACTACTTATATTTTGAGCAAATGTCATCTTAAATGTTGATTCCTCACCTGCTCTCTCTCTCTCATACCTCTGCTATTTGTATTGGTAAGCCTGGGCAACTACACAAATTAACAAACATGGATTTGTCATTTTTATTACTTACATTACCTGCTATTTCTCATTCGGAAGGGAAATGGATGAGAAATTTCAGAATGAAGTTCATAAAACCAAATGCTCTAAGGGCCAAGCATATGACATAGTGACTGAAGTGGTCCAGACGAGAAAAGTGGCAAAGTGGAGGGTACATACCCCACCTAGAGAAGAAGCTGCTATTCGTCTCTATCCCATTATTGCCATTTCAAACGGCAGTATAACCAGAGAATTTAAATTTTCAAGATAAGTCAAAAACCCAGGATTTCATGTAATATTTCCTGATTTTTAACGTTAGAGACTAATTCAAAACATCATGCAGACCAAATAAAGCTTATGCAACCTGTAGCTTGTCACTTTGCAAAGTCCATTATAAATTCCGTTAAGTAGTTTTGACTTTTTAACCGGAGGACAAAAGGAAAGGCTTCACCCAATGGCACGATATGCCCAGACTTGTTTATTTCTTGACTTTGTTTATTTCTAACGCAACATGTGCATGAACACACATGTGTACACACACAAAAAAACACACCCCTACATAAACCTACGACTGTTTGAATGAATTACTTTTGAAACCATAAATTCTTAAAGGATAGCTTTTATCCTCATCTTACAGCTTTGCCAGCATCAACCAAAAACTTCCCTTCAGTGGAGATCTATGTAGGGCTGTAGGTTGTTGTGATAATAACTTGCTTCGTGTGAGAGAAAACAAGCCCCACAATGCAGTGCGACCTGCCTTGGTGGTTAATCTGAGCATAATAATCCCAGGAACCTGCAGCACCATCATAACTGCAGCCAGAGAGGGTCACTGTGCACACCCTCCTGGCTGGCGGTCAGGACTTCAATAAAACTATCTCAGATAGATAAACATTCATCCAGATTTTGAAACACGGTTTTCTTTTAAAAGGTGATTCCAAAGCCCACATCGACAAAACATGTGGACAACAAAAATGATTTTTTTCAGATAGTAAGAAGAGCTGTAAGATGAAACAGGGCAATGAGATAAAGTGTGATGAACAGGAGCAGTCAAGAAAGACATGCCACCCCCGAGAAGGTGACATTCACACTGTGGCTAAGAGACACGAACCACATAAAACTTAGGGGACTAAACGTTCTTGGCAGAGGGAAGTCGAAATGCAAAGGTCCTGAGGTAGGAACGAGCTCACAGATGCAAGTGGCAAACAGAAGGCTCTGTAGCTGCAGTGAGATGTGACAGGAAGAGAGTGGGATTAAGAATAAACTGGAGCAGAATGGCCATCATCGATAAATCAAAAAACGACAAGTGTTGGTAAGGATGCGGAGAAAAGGGAACCCTCATACATTGCTCGTGGGATTGCACATTGGTACAGCCGCTATGGAGAACAGTCTGGAGGTTTCTCAAAAACTTAAAAACGGATATACCTTTTGACCGAGCAATTGCACTTCTGGGTACTTATCCAAAGAAAACCAAAACAATAATTCATAAAGATCTATGCACCCCTATATTCATGGCAGCACAATTTACAATAGCCAAGATATGGAAGCAACCTAAATGCCCATCAAGAGTCAACTGGATAAAGAAATTATAGTTCATATATACAATGGAATATTACTCAGTCATTTAAAAAAATAAAATCCTACCATTTACAATGACATGGATGGATCTAGAGGTTATTATGCTGAGTGAAAGAAGTCAGACAGATAAGGATAAATACCATATGATTTCACTTATATATGGAATCTAAAAAACAAAAAGAACAAACTAATCAAAAACAGATTCACAAATATAGTGAATAATTTGGTGACAGACAGAGAGGAGGGAGGATGGGGGACTAGG
>NW_006435763.1:629109-642034 GCF_000325575.1 Pteropus alecto
GCAGAGGGAATGCAGTTAGCATTAATATGATGGCTAGGTGGAAGGTCAGGGGAGGGAGGGAATAATTGAGGGTATCATTTAATGAACTATATAGATGTCTAACCAATGTAATGTATACTTGAAACTAATTTAAATAAATAAATTCTTTTAAAAAAGAGTAAATTGGGGCTATTGGCAGGTGCCAGCTAAGAACTTGGGAGGGCTTTAAAATGGAAGGTCTTAAGCAGGGAGTGACTTAGTCCTATTTACATTGTTTAAAAGCTGACTTTGGCAAGTCATTCCACCTCTTTGAGCCTCTACATCCTCTCTGCGATGCAGCTAATGTTCCTGTTTCATGGGACTTTGCAGAAAGCTAAACAGGATGTTGGGCAGAAAGCACCTGGCATACAGTAGGCACACGATGAAAGTGAGCTGAAACTGAACGAGATGAGGGGCGAAAGCAAGAGCTCTACAGAGAGGAGCAGGGGCTGCAGGTAGTGGAGGAAAACTGCTCTCCTGAGTCCTGATGGCTCCCGCTCCTAAGAGAGATTGTCATTTTATGGCAGTGCCCCCTATCCCTTGATTTGATGTCTCATGCCCAGGCTGCAGCTGTGTCCCAACTAGCATCCCGTGGTGGCTTCCAACAGGAAAACTAATTTGGTTGTATCACACTGAGAAATCTATCTTCTAATACAAATGTAACAGGTTAGCCCACAAAGAATGGACCGTTGGGGACTGCAGGGGTTAGCAAGACAGATTTCCAGAAGCCTCAGCAGTGTGTAATCACTCACCTCGCCACTCCTGCGGTTCTGTAGAACCTAAGAAAGTGGATGAGTTGTTTCTAACAACCAAATAGCCAGCCGTTGAGAACGGTGATTCCTTTCTGGGCACTCATGAACCAACCGGGCGGTATCTAATCAAAGTAGCAACGCAACCTCGGACCCAGCATTCCACCAGTCCTATGAGTACTGAAACCTGGGGACAAGGAGGCCTGGGCAACGACATTCATGGCATTGCTGTCTGTAATGGCAAGAGACTGGGAACAACCTAGATGGCCATCAGAAGGGGGCAGGTCACGTCAATTAGGGTGCATCTTCATCACGGATGCACATTCTATGCGGCTGATTAGAAAAGTGAAGCTGATTAACACGTCCTGGCAAAGATGAACTTGAAACGGTGTTGAATGAGGAAGGCGAGGTGCAGAATGGTGTGCAGAGTTGGCTGCCACTCGTGAAAAGGGAGCGAGTGGGATATTCATTGATTGATTGAGATCCTTTTTTGGTGCCAGGCACCGGGATACATCTGTAAACGAAACAAGTCCTGGCTCGATGGCATGTGCCGTCTGATGCAGACGGACAGACAATACACATGAAAACAGGTTACATACCAGGTGGTGATAAGATACAGTTTCCATAGTGATACTTGAATTTGGCTGAACCCCATGAAATTGCCAATAAACGACCCTCCAACCTACAAACAAGTTCATTTCATAAGGTTTAACTTGCTACATATACAGACAAAATGATGTAAAAAGAAAACACAGTAGTTCCTCCAGGAAGGGAGATTAAGAAGGAGAAATGCTGACTCTGTACGTAGTGGGCTGATTAACTTTTTATCCCATCAATGTGTTGCCTATTCAAAACAAATATTTTTAACTGTATAATACATAGGAGCATAATAGAGTTGGCACACAGAGAGAGGCAGAAGATAGGTAAGGATGGAGTGAGGACTAAGAAGAGGAATTTTTTAAATGCAAAAGTAGGCAGGTAATGGCGACATACTGTAGAAAGGTATGCTTAGTTTGAAACATAATGGTCTTTTATTTGTGATTCAACTCAATCACCAAAGACAGCACAATTCCTAGACATAGATCAAGAGAAGCCAGTGGTTACTGGGAAGAGACCTAGGCAGGACGGGATGCAGTGGAGTCTGTGCCTCGGCTCGCCAGCACACCTGCCCCAGGTGATCCTCACGGGTCTTTCTTACCTGCAATCAATTCACTATACAAGCATAGACTACAAAAATGCCACTTCCCATCGTCACCTTCGGCGTGTTGAGTGCCTCCCCCCAATGAATAAAACCTGCCAACCTGATCTTTCTTGCAGGAAATGAAAACCAGTGTATTGTTCCAGCACAGAACAGAGAAGCATCCAGGCAGCTAGGTCACGTGGCCAGAGGCGAACTCAGCACGGACAGGAGGTCGTGTGGGAAAGATAGGAGCAGGAGGCAGAACCAGGTAGGGCGACAGCTCAAGTTTCCTGAAGATGTAGCCTGATATGGAGCAGCCACGTATCTTGGGCCAGCCCCGAGCCTAGTCCCCTCGGCTCTGAGTGGGCAGAGGCCTGAGCAGACATACATGGCTTTGAACTCGGGTCGCATTCTTGCTCTCTAGTCCCAGCTCTGTGCCCTGGGGCACACAGAGGAACACCTCTGAGCCTCCATCCTCCAGTCTATAAAAGGCAGATAAAAACAAGGCCTACTTGGTTAGTGTCTTTATTTAATTATTAATCATCTAGCCACTCCTTTCAGCATGCTTGTCTAGCTTTTGATATTACTCTGTATGCTTATGCAAGAGCGCTCTCCACCTAGATGAATTTCCATATCCTTATTTTTCTGAGTCTTCCAGAACTCTGTGCCTTTACTCTAAAGATGGCTCTTATCATTAACTACAGGTAAATGGTAAACTTGCTTTTTTAAATGCTAAGATTATCTGCCCAGGGCCTTTAAGCAAGATAGAATTCTAGGTTTAGAGGTGACAGAATTTAGAGATGCCCCAGGCTGTCCCTCTTTGAGAGGAGAAATTTAAGCTCAGAAAGTAAAACGGGCTGGGCTAAGTTCATTCAGCCTGCTAGCAGTTCTCTGCAATACTCCACACCCTCAACTCACCCTTGAGTATTTAGATGCTAAGGGACCTGTGGAATCTCCTGGGCCTCAACTCGAAGGCCATTTCCAGTAAAAAGGTACCGTATGACATCTGTATCCAACTCTTCTACTAGTGGCAACATCCTGTTTCCTTCAGGGAATCACTGCTTCCCCATCACATTGGCCAGAGCATCTACTGAGGCACCTGCCGTCTCCAGATCAACCGGTCAGACTCGTTCCCCCAAGAATCCACATCTCAAGGGGAAGGTCAGAGCTGATTCGCCCTGCCTTCTGTGTTCTGAAGTCACCATCATCAGGGTCTGGTTCCTAGGTCCCCGGAGAGGCCCTGCTTCCTATTCTTGCAGGGCTATGATTTTTCAGAGCATCCCTGAAATCTACCAGTGAGTTATTTTTCACTCTAACCTAGCCAAGCCCTTTAAATCAGGGATCACAAATGCAAATGTCTACGGCTGAAAGACAGGTAAAAGAAATACATAAACCCATTTGGTAGAGTCTAAGGTGGGGGGGCTATGCGGTAGACACAATAATGGCCCCCAAAGACGTCTACCTCCTAACACCTGTTACCTTTCGTGGCACTTTTTGCATGTAAGGTAACATAAAACAGACCTGAGTATACAAGATCTTTGGGATACCCCCAGAGACCTGCTCCCAGGTGACTTACTTCAAGTTAGTGACTCAATGACTAGCTCACTCAAGCGGGGGGCGGGGGGGCGGGGGAGAGAGAGAGAGGGAGAGAGAGAGAGGCTGACTTCCTGATTCTGAAAGCACTTCAGATTTCTGAGTATACTTACATTTGAAAAATCGCTTTGCCCTTACATAGTTTGTACTAGATTCATTTGCATTCATTTAACAGTGCTGCATAAGCTTGCTCCTAAGTGTTTTCATCTGTTCAATCATCCATTCACTGCACTGCTCTGACAAACATAGTTTACTAGGCACAAACTATTTGCCAGGCGCTGGCAAGTGCAAGGCACGGGGAGGTGAAACGACGCAGCCCCTGCTCTGAGGGAGCTCGCGGTCAGCGCGGGAAACCGACAGCCACGCAGACCCTCGCACAACAACATGGCAGGCGTGCCCTGGGCGAAGGCAGCCGGGGGGTCGCGGGGGTGCAGAGGCGGGGTACTAGCTCAGTCTGTGCCGAAGTGGGGCACAGTCAGGGAAGACACATTGAAAATCTGAGAGTCGTTCGGTTTTCCGACTGGACCGCGGGCTCTTGTGGGGAGTGTTCCCTCTGTCACCCTGCAACTCTGCACCCAGCCCAGGCGGGATGGGGTGGGACCTCCACTTAACGCACACTGGATTTCCACACATGCGTGTGTCAAAAAATATATATAAATGAAGCCACTTTAAAACGGAGCTGGAGCTGCCAGCCAAAGGAACTGCCTTGTAAGTCTCACGCCTCCAACCTTTGGAATGTTAAAACAGGGCAAAATAACCTTTGGACTGGGCCTAAAGCAACATAATGTCTGAAAGAACTGTTTGCAGGCATAACAAGAAAGCAGATGTTCTGCCTACCGGTCTGATGAGTACCAGACTGAAAATCAAAAACATTGTTTAGAATTCGCGTCTCCATATTGTTATCTGCACCAATAGAAACGCCTTCCTTCTATTGATGGGATTGTTCCCCTTCGCTTTCTCATAAATACTCCTTGCCTTTGTCTCCTCATCGGAACACTATTTGGGTTTCTGCCTGAATCGGTGCTTCCCGATTAGCTATTCTTTTTCGATCTCAAATAAGCGCTTGTTGCCTCTCACTCTGGCCTTTCATTTTGGGGTTAACACGTGGAAAAGGAAAGAACTACTGTCCCATCTAGTGTCTCTAAGGGGCTGCATCTGCTTGCCAATCATATGCCCATTGCAGAGCACAATGCAGAAGGCGCTCACCAAATCATGGGTCTGATGAGGGCAGGGAGACTTGTCCTTAGTCATAGCTGAAGCCCTACTGTCTGGAATAGCGACCAAGGGTTGAATGGGTAACTGAGAAGCCGGAGTTTCATTGAGGTGAAGACTTGCAACAGTGTCTCTCCCCATTTCAGTAATCATGTTGCTTCTCCACGTTAGGGCAATGTGGGCTAAAGCTTCTCTGGCTTGACCAGAACCAGCCCTGACCCTATCGCTGTTATTCACACGGGGCAGCAGGATGGAGCTGGCACGCAAGACAAGCCTCCCACACCTCCTCTGCTGAGTCTTCAAATATCATCAGTCACGCTGGCAAAAGGCTCCAGGCCACTGCTGCTTAATGGGCCATGATAGATGAGCACAAATACAGAGAAAGGCTGTATTTACCAACTAAGAGATAGGCTGCTACTGGGCCTCTTCCTGTCCGCCATGAAGCACATTTCTATTGGGGTAAGTGAGGTTAAGTCCAGGGCCGATCATGAGCAGGTGAGTAAGCCCAAAGTGGCCACAGAATAACCATGGGAAGATGAAGAAACAGCCATCTTTAAGAGGCCTCAGGAAGAAGGTGGACAAGTACATAGATAATAATTACATGCCATTGTGTGTGCTATGATGGTGTCATCATGGGGTACCTGACGAGCCTGGGTGTCAGAGAAGGCTACCTGCAGGAGGCGGGTAATGACCGAAGGTGGGACTAAAATTATTTCTGCACAAGGTATTGTCCCCAAGTCCATGTTCTAGAGCAAAACCGCCTTGGTCAGCAACTTGGTTCTGTTTTTTTTTTTTTGAGCTGTGTGAGTAGCAAGTTAAGCCTTTGGGGTCTTAACTGCTCTGAGAAAGATGAACAGTACCAGCTACTAGTTCGTGGGGTCGTTGTAAGGATTATACAGCTCATTTAACGTTGGCCATTATCGCCAGGGCCAGGACCAGGATGAGGTGAATGAGACTCTTGTTTGGGATGCAAAATTTAAAAGGGTGTCAAGAGACTCAGCAATAAAGATAAGGAATATTTTAATGCAGTATCTTTACAAGTCAAAATCAATGCAAAAAAAAAAAAATTCCATGTTGAAAGAAATATCAAAATTTGAAACTAAGACGGGATCCGACCCTGTACTTGCCTGATTCTGCCTCGCTTGTCACCTAGTCCCAGCCCTGTCACATCCTCTCTTTCCTTAAAAATTCGACAATTTGTTCATCATGGAGTTCTTTTCATTAACATCTGTTTTTCTCAAATATTGTATTAAAATACGATTTCTCTTGATAACTGAGTTTTTTAGCACCCTCGAGTATTGTATTCAAGACGAATGCCTGCACTAGCTCGCCCTGGTCCTGGCCCTGATTCATTTCTTTCAAAATTTTCTACAATGAGTATATATTACTTTTATAATTAGAAAAAAAGAAAGGTAAGCCGACTATTTTAAAGAAATGAATTATTAAAATGCGGCTTGATTAGAAGGCATTTAGTCTTAGCTTGGAAGGCGAACCAAACACATGTGGGCCTTTCAAGTACAAGACCATAAAATAATATACAATCAAGGACCTGTTTAATGAAACGGTGAGTGTTTAAGAATTCTGATCAAGGCAATTAAAAGGAAGGCTCGTATTTTCCAGAAAGAGTCAGAAGAGAAGAAGGTGGGACTTGCCAGGTGGCCCCAAAAGGCACGCACAGGCACAACAATCCCATGTAATGGATGTTCTTGGCAGCCCCTGTAGAGCAGCTCACCAAAATGTGAAGAGGGATGACCAGCACTTGGGCGCTGTGGCGGGGGCCTGGGTCTCAGCTCAGCTCTGGAGCCAGACCTGCTTATGGACAGGTAAGAAGGTCCTGGAGGCCGTCTCAGGCTGTCCACCCAGGGGACACTTTTGAAGAGGGAGTAGGGAGCCTTAGATCCAGCTATTGCCGAGGCTTCAGGAGAGGAACCCCAGCCAGAGAGGTGACCATCCTGGTACCATAGCATCCAGCATGGCACACTTGTCTCTGTCATTCACCCATACACACCACAAACCCCAGCCCTGCTCGTCCATGAAGACGAGCAGAGAGAAACCCGCCTATAAGTCTAGGTGGCTCTGATTGGCCAGATCCCAGACTCAGAATCACAGACACCTTAGAAACGAGAGGACACCCAGAGTTATGGCTCCATATCCGCGGTCTGGGCTCTGGCTGTGGTCTGCATCATGTGATCATGGACCAAGCTATGGCTCAGACCTCAATTTTTCTCCCAAATCCCTCCAAGTCCCAAGAAAACCCCCCTTTTTCAAAACATGTTTTTAACGAGACCCAGTGAGGTAAGGTCCAAGGAAGCAGAGATCTCTAAAAAAGAGCTGGGTCCCAATTTCAGCTTGTGAGCAAATTGCCAGATCTCCTTACGTCTCAGTTATCCTATCAATGAAAAGCGGGGATCATCCCACTGCTGACATCTTACGGGTAAATTGGGGACACTAACGGCGCCTTCCTGTTTCGCAGGTATGAGAATAAAACGAGATAGTGCAGGTAAAGAAGCATTCGGCACAATGCCTGGCATATGATAAGCATTCAGTATCTCAGAGCTGTTGTTTATTATCATTTTATAATCATTGCTGTCATTATCATTATTATTAGGTTGTAAGGACTAGAATCAGATTGTGCATGAAGAGCATCCATCACTGTCTGGCACATGGCAGGAGCACAATAAATGTTAGATATTGCCATAAGGATGGCAGTAAGGAAACGGTAAAATCTGCGAGGCATTTCGAAGAGGAAAGCTAAAATAATATCTCTTAAGCAGAAATCTGTAAGCATACTTTAAAGATAAAATGCATTTCTAATTAGCGGCAGTATTTGTACATAAACAATTTATCTACTCTAGGCAAGAAAACAGTTTGTTCTCAGGTAGATTAAACCACCCCCACCCCGTGCCCCAATTCCTCCTTTTGCTACTCGTTTGCTTGGTGAATGGTTTTTTTTTTTTTCTGAGATTGCAGCCCAGTCAATTTCAGCCCAGCCAGACAGGATTCAGAACTAAGGGCATCAGGTGTAGTGGCTCCTGACTTTACATCACACTGACTTCCAAGCTGATTAGAAATTACTCCTAAGAAATGAAAAAGCTCTGTAGCTCAGTGCTCATGATCTGAAACCACAAAATTGTACTTTTTCCCCGTGGGTAGTTTGGTACAGAACATTTAGTCTCTAATCTTAAAGGAAAGTTTTTCATAAACTTGACTTTGGGCCAGAAACTCAGATACATGTCCAATCTAGGAGACAGACTAGTCAGTGTTGTAAAACAGCTCTCTGCATTTTTCTACATGTTACGGATAGTTCATAAATAAAGAGTAAATAGAAAAAAAAAAAAAAGCAGGCCCATGCCACCTGGGCTCCTGAGCTCCGTGATGCTGGAATGAAAACCTTGCAGTTGGAAGGAGTCTCGGCAGGCTTGCTGATCAGAGCCACGCTTCTCTGCAAGTCACAGAGGATGCACGCTAACTCCGCTGACAATTCCGGGTGCAGCTCTAGCCTCTAAGGGCTGCAGGCCTTTCTTTCCTGCCCGGGTACCTCTCTCCGGACTCCTGTTTCTGTTCCAGCATCCCGTCAGGGGTCTTGGGAATGCATGATGACTCACGTTGAAGCAGGCCTATAAGTAAGCAGAGGGGCCTCCAGGGTTCTGTAGGAAGCAGGAGGCTTTCTCTGGAGTACCAGAAGAACAGAAGGAGCCCTTAGCTGGGACTCAAGACCCCAGTACTAGATCTGGCTCCACCACAAATCCAGTCTCTCTGTCCCTCAGCTTCCCTGTTGGTAAGAAATGGGAAAAATAGGGAATAATCCTAATCTGCCTCCTTTAAATGGCTGTTTCAAGTGAAATAACAGACATAAACACTCAAAGACCATCTCAACCCTGGCTGCATGTTAGCGCCACGTAGGGTACGTTTTAAAAATTCAGATGTCCAGACTCCACTCCAGAACAATCAAATCAGAAAGCCTTCTGGAGAAGCTAATGTGCACGCAGGGCTGGGAGCTGCCAGGCAAGAAAAAGACGAGGCGGAGAGACCGTGTGTGCTTCTCAACGAGGGCTACTCTAAGCGGGGCCCCGGCACCTGTCTGTTATGGGTCCATGACGACATCAGTACAGGAACTGAGAGTTAGTGTTTAGAAACTTTTATAGCGATTTTGGTATTCCTGCAGTGTCCAAATACAGGATCGCTTTTCTAGGAACTATTTTTTATTGTATTTTACAAAGCATATCTGACAATGAAGGATTAATAATTTTAAAAAAAATAGATCTCACCACTGCTGTTGTTTTAGAAGCCTGGTATGGTGGGAAGAGAGCAGCTTTGAAGTCAAATGAACTTCTACCCAGTCCCTGTCCTGCATCGGTCCATGCACTTGTACACTCCCTGAAACTCTTTGAACTCACTTTCCTTGTCTGAAAAATAGGAATCCTTACACGTTCCTTGTGTTATTTTTCCAACAAGTCCAGAAGTTAATTAGGTACAAAACATCTTTCACAGTGCAGATGGTTAATAAATATAAAATTGAAGTTCTGCATATTAGGATTTCAGTACAAGGTGGGAGCTTAATGCATAGGGCACACAGTAGGTGCTCATTAAGTGTAAGGCTAGGTTTTTCCATATTGAGTTTCAGAATAACCAAGCAGAATATGGACTCTAAAGCCAAGAGGTCACAGGGCTTACTAGCTCTATGATATCAGGTGAATTGTTTCGATCCTCAGCTGCGACATGAGGGTAAATAATCACGGTGTAGCCCAGGATGTTGGAAGGATAAAACAAAATTAAGTACACATAATGCACCATGTATAGTGCTTGGCCCTGGTTAAGTGCTCAGTAAATAGCACAGCATTACTATAATAATAATGTCATTATTATCCTTGCCACTCCCCTGCCAGGTGTAGTGGGGACCCTATGTGTGTCAGCCCCAGCACAAAGGACCAGAGCTACAGAGTCTGGACATGTCACTGAGCTGCTGTAGATCTTGGCTGGGCCGCCTGCGCTTCCGCAGCCTGTGCGCGATGCCGCTGCATCCCATAGGCTTCTCCCTCTCACCTCTCAGTATGTGCTAAACAGCTTACCAAGCAGCTTCGGGCTCATTAACATCTAATCAGTCCTAACTGGCTATGATTCAGGAGGCTGAGCTTGGAATAAGTCCTTCCAGGGGGCAGGTGGCTGCCAGAATCCTCACAGAAGCAAACCCATGGCCTTTGGGGACCAGCCACTAGTGGGTGGGAAGGAAAACCAGAGGTGGGTCCTCTAAGAAACCTGTGCTGTCCTGGCTCTAAGGAAGCCACAGGACCCAGGCACTGAATGACAGATTGAATGGACAGACTGATCAAGCATGGATCCATTCGAGCTGCATTTATTAAGCACTACTATGTTTCAGGTGCTGAGCTAGGTGCTGGAGATACAACCATGAATAGAACAGATGAGTCTCTGCCCTCATGGAGCTTAGAATCTTATGTGGGGATAGGTATACCAAAAAGTAAGTGAACAAACTCATCAAAATGATGGTCAGAAATCTAACTATGGGAGGTGAACACACAGTATAAATACATATATATACCTTACTGTTAAAGTGTACAGCTCAAACTTATTGGATTTCATTAACCAATGTCACCATAAAAAAATTAATTAATTAATTTTTAAAAATTACTTGGGTATCTAAAAAAAAAAAGAATGATGGTCAGCATTTACTGAACACCTGTTATGTGTCAGGCTCTGCCCTCCTGGATGATTGTACGAGGTAAGATATATTAGAGAAAAGGAATTTTAGAGAAAAGGCAAATGAGGCCCAGCAAGTTGGCGCAATATCCCAGCAGTTGGTAGATGGTGAAGCCAGGATTCTTACCTCAGTGATCGGCTGCAGAATGAACAACCGCCAGACACTGAGATAGTAGATTCCAACCGAGTTCCCCCAGGCTACCCTTATACCACACTGTAAACAAACAAAACAAAAACCACCAGCTGCTCCTAGTATTCCAGTTGCATTCCAAAGCTACAGAATGAAAATTTCAAATACAGAATAATTCAGCCAACTAAGGTAGTGGCTCTGTAAACACCACCAGAAGCCAAGTAGAATGTATTGGATAGCTATCACATGGTTTAAGCATTATTTTCTAAAGCATTTGTGTCTGTGTGTATCTGGGTGCATAAAAGTATGCTTTTCATAATGACTCTCCAAAGTCAGCATTATAATTGCAACTTTATAGATGAGGAAACTAAGGCCAAGATTTGTTTAGTGACCTGGCACAAATCTTAAAACCAGTAAGAGGGTGTACCAGGATCTGAACACCAACATGAGCCATTTTCTACTATTACCACTCTTGGTGAGTATTAAAAGTCCTCAATAACTACTGATGAAAGAAATAGGTGTGACGGAATTAAAACACCAGAGAGCCTTCTGGTATTTCCTTTTGCCCAGGTTCAATGACCTCTCATGAGATGGAAGTTTTCAGAGTATGTTGATATAAATAGACATTATTGTCTTGCTAGTGGAACCTGTAGACTAAAATAATACGCGTGGTAACAAGTCCACACATTTCCATAGGGTCTTCCAGAGAGGTCTTTAATATACAGTATCTCAGCTCATCTCCCAGTGGCCCTGGGAAGTAGGCATTGGTGTCATTTTTACATAAAATAAAAACGTGATCCCAAAACAGTGAAAACATGTGCCTTATGCCAGGCACCTTGCACATAATACCATTTAATCCACTCATATGAAGCTGCCAAGGTGCCCGCTGTCCAGAAGAGCAGGCTGGGGCTCAGAGAGGTTAAATGCCTCACTCAACGTCATTTAGCTGGTCATCAGAGCCAGAATTTGAACCCAAAGCCCTGCTCTCAACCACGCGGCATCCCACTTCTCCCCAGGATGGACAAGGGTTCAAAGTAATCCCATCAAACTCCCATCAGATATCTACCAGGTCATTTGGATTTGAGGCTCATTATACACCCTGGTGAAGACTTTACTGATGCCACACACAGTTCCGAGCATGTATTTTGGTCTCAGCTAACCTATGCCCTCATCATCCTTTCTAACCATGGTGGGCCTACCTTTCAGAGACTCTCATTTTGCAATTCCATTCAAGCCATGGAATTAGAGTGGAATCAAGATGAGAAGCCTAAATAATACCATGAAGGCACACATTCAAGCATAACCCCCTACTCACCACTCATCGAAGAGGTAGACACAATAGTTTTCCCATTGCTTCACTGTTAATTTATGTCCAGTAAGAGTCATTGGGTGGCATGAGAGACCACGTGTAGACACAGAGAGCTATTTGGTTGGTTGGTTGGTTGTTTTTTGAGGAAATGAAATGAACTTTTAATTCAAACACAGCCTCCTACAAAATAATCCAAAAGTGAATGAGCAGGAGGTAACAGCTCAAGTGTAAAGAGGCTGGGGAGATGAGGATATGGCTGGGGAGGATCAGAGAGGAAGAAGAGAAAAAGGGGATGATGAGGAGAGAGGACTAGAGACAGAAATGGCAGAAGATGGAGAGGAGGAAGAAAAAACAGGGAGAGTGCGAAGGAGAAAATTGAGAGATGTGGCAGAGAGATTAGAGGGGCTAATGAAGAAAAGAAATTATTAGTGGTGCAGCTGAATCATAAAACTTTCATGTTTATAGGAACTCATGGCCCCAGGGTTTAACAAAAGGTATTCGAACTTGCCAGATTGGGGAAGCAGCAGGACTTCTGGGATGTGTTTAAGTAAGGAGGCCACAGTGCCTTCTAATTTGACTCCAGGAAAACAACGATTTGCCCTAGTGGTGAAAATAAAGACACAAGAAGTGGCATATTTGTCAGGATCCAGCCAAGGGCCATCCCCCAGGTATACCACCTGGCGGTGAGAGGTAGACTAAGGGATGCAAAGACTCACAGGTGGAGATACAGCCTTGCTCCAGAGAAATGTCACTGCAAGCCCTGGAGACATCCAGATCAGAGCTGTGGGCAGGGTTGCAATGACGTTATGTATTCGAGGCAGTGGAAGTTTCCTCTGAATGAAAAATAAGGGAAAGAAGCTTGAGCAAGTCAGGCAAAGCAAGCTTGGCAGGCAATGTCTTGGAGTCACCCTCAAGGCAGCCGCCCTGACTCGCACAGTGCCGTCTGGCTCCACATCATCACTGTTCTCAGTCCAACCTTCCTCCTGGTTATAGAAGTTCTATACACTCAACATAGGGGA
>NW_006435763.1:642085-687527 GCF_000325575.1 Pteropus alecto
AATCCCAGTAGCAACCACTAGGACAGGACTGCTTGGTGGTTGAGAGCTGGTTTCAAATCCGGACTCAGGCTCTCACTAATTGGAAGACTTGGAGCAAGTCACTCCATCTTCTTGAACCTCACTCAGTTTCTTTACCACTATGATGGAAGTAACAAAATGTAGAAAAAATAAAATGCTTGATGTACTACCTGGCATATACAGGAAAGCTATTGCTATTATTTATTACTGTTATTTGTGTAGATTGCTGTCAATTTTACTCTGCTTTTAAATGTGGTCTATGCAATGTACCCAACACAGCCAAAGGATTTTTTCCAGGCCATTGAAAATAACGATGACACTTCCTAAATTCAACCTTTTCAGATCGCTTTGCCCTCTGATCCAAGAAGAGCTTTAGGGCTCATTTAAGTCTCCCTGTCAATCAACCAAAGAACTTGGAGATGTTCTGCTTAGTTGCACGGTCAAGCTGAGAGGGACGGCAGAGGACACAGAAGGAACACCACAGCAGACATGTGCCATGACAGCTGTTAACAACGGCCCCAGGAAAAACCACCAACTTCACTCGATTAGAGACATTTAAAACCAGAACCTGGTCTGTTTTTCTGTCTTCCCTTCTCTTGCTTAAAAAAAAAAAATTAAGGAACTGTGAAAGTGGGTCCTTTCAGATTCTCATATCAAATGGAGGAACCTCCAGACCTTTGCACATGATCTGACTCGCACAATGCTTTCTTTTCTTCCTCGCAGACCTGGGCAATCACGTCACCTGCTACCTACCTGTCTGTTCTCAAATAGCTCTTTCTCAGTGATGCCCTCTCGGATGGCTCTATGTAAAATTAGAACCTCATCACATCATCACCTTAACGCTCCCTTTTGCCCTTCCTTGCTCCATTTTTTCCTAGTGCTTATCACCAGCTAACATATTACATACTTTACTTATGTACCCTCTGTCTGCTTTCCCCTACACTACTAGATCGTAACCACAGAGAAAACAGGTTTTGCAGATTTTGTTGACAGCACTCAGAGCCTATAGAAGGCTCTCAAATAGTATTGTTTGCTTGAGAGAATGAGTGTTTTATAGATCCCCTTACCCATGGCATCTGCAGGAAGGTGTAAGAGACTTAGCACAATACCTTCCAGGTCTACCCATGTTGTCACAAATGACAAGATTTCATTCTTCTTATGGCCAAATAATATTCCATTGTATATATGTACCACTTCTTCTTTATCCATTCATCTATTGATGGGCACTTAGGTTGCTTTCATATCTTGGCTATTGTAAATAATGCTGCAAGGAACATAAGAGTGGATATATCTTTTCAAATTAGTGTTTTAGATTTCTTTGGATAACTACCCAGAAGTGAAATTGCTGAGTAACAAAGTAGCTATTTTTAATTTTTTGAGGAACCTCCATACAGTTTTCTATAGTGGCTGTACCAATTTGCAATCCCACCAATAGTGCATTAGGGTTCCCTTTTCTCCACATCTTCACCAACATTTGTTGATTTGTTGATGATATCCATTCTGACAGGTATGAGGTAATATCTCATTGTGGCTTTAATTGGCATTTCTCTGATGATTAGTGACATTGAGCATCTTTTTATATGTCTATTGGCTATTTGTACGTACATTCTCTTTGGAGAAATGTCAATTCAGATCCTCTGCCCATTTTTTAGTTGGATTATTAGTTTTTTGGTGTTAAGTTGCATGAGTTCTTTATAAAGTTTGGATATTAACCCCTTATCAAATGACTCACTGGCGAATATTTTCTCCCACTCAGTAGGTTGTCCTTCGTTTTGTTGATGGTTTCCTTTGCCGTGCAAAACCTTTTTAGTTTGATGTAGTCCCATCTGTTTATTTTTTTTTTATTTCCCTTGAAGCAGGCATTATTGTTATACCCATCTCAAAGATGAGACAACCGAGGCACAAGGGATTAATTAAATTCCCCAAAGTGTCGGAGTCAGTAAGTGGCATAGCGATGATTCAAAACCATGCATCCAACATAGTGGGAAAAGAGCATAATGGTGATAGCTACCTGCTCTCCTTAATAAACAGCGTGGTACTGCTGCTACAAGGTACTGCCCAGCCAAGGACTACATTTCCCAGCACCCCTTGCTTCTGAGTGTGGCCATGTGACTAATTTTTACCAGTAGGAAGTGAATCAGAGTTTTTAAGAGGTGAGAAACCTCCTATCTCCTACCCTCCACTGCCTGGTTGCAGAGCATTCCAAGGTACTGGAGGATGGCAGAGCCTCGAGGTCATAGAGATTGGGTCCTTAAATCCCCACATAAGGAAGCTGCACGTTGACCTGCATAGGACCACCGGATGAGTGAGAAAAAAAGCTCTACTGTTATGGTTAACTTTTTTCTGTAAAGTTCTGTAAAGTTTTTTCTGTAAAGGGTCGAAGAGCAAATATTTTCAGCTTTACAGGCCATACAGTCTCTGTAACCATGAGCCTACTCGGCCCTTGTGGCGTGAAAGCTTCTGCAGACAATCTGTAAACAAACACACTGGGACCTCAGGGTTCTGCCCCATCTTTCCTCCCCAAAGCTTGAGCAGACCATGAATCCAGGCCACGGGTGTCACAGCTTGTCGAAAATCGAAAGGGGTAATCCCCAAAGAGAACACTCTATTTCCCAGCCTAATCGTACATCTTCCCAAAGGCTTTAGTCATGTAGATTCAAATGAAAAACAGCATTTTAAAGAGGATAGAAATGCTGAATAAAACATTAAATAGAAAAACCCAATTCAGTCCTTAAAAGTTAATGCCCCAACATTTGTTTTGAGGATAAAGCATATGTCTCACCTCATCTGTGATTAAAAAGTTCCCTGCCTTATTCATGCAGTGGCTTTTTTTGTTTGCATAATGCAGCCAGTTAAAGTAGAAACTCCACAGAGGCCACAGGGACCTAGATGTTTACTGCTGGTGACAGAAATGGAGGGCAGTCAAGGGGCTGGGCTGGGCTGTCCATGGGCAGGAAGAAATCATTTCAGAGACTTTCCAAGTCATCTTCACGTTCTCGGGTAAATTTTTTTCTTTTGATCATTAAATGTTATACAATGGCATTTCTTCCGTCAGTATTACTGTCAGTTCTGGCAGAAAACATAACAGACACACGCTGGGGTTCCTTCCGCCTTCTCTGCTCCAAACGGTGACGTGCTTGCACTAGCAGCGTCTTTACATGTGAGATGCTGCCTCCCTGGAGGTGCTGAGGTGGTGTGGCCTCCCGTTCTTGCCAGAATGTGCTCGGGCCTCACCACTGCCCCACTGCAGTGGCGAGGAATCCAGGAGAGTATTAGTTTGATCTCCTGCTTGCATTTTCTCCTGCTCTGGGGAACTGAACTGGCACCTGCAGATCCCAGGAAGGTCCCACACAGGGACCAGACATTCTCAGACAAAAAAGGTTTTGTCACTGATCCTTTCTACTTGCATTCTGTCTTAAGCCGAAGATTTTCTCTTTTGTGCTTTTCTATTGATGAATTACAAAGGGGCCTCTCCCATCTTTCTCTTTTTTACTAATCTTCTCCTTCCTCTTTCTTTGCTGAATCTCTACTCTCAGCCCAAGAGGCATTACAAAGAAACTTAAGTGCAGGATGATCATCTATTAACTCAGCAAACAGTTACCGACATCTGCAATCTCAGATACTATTTAAGGCTCCAAAGATACAGCAGTGAGCAACACAGTCTGTTGTCAAGGTTCCTCTGATCTTACGGGAAAAACAATAAATAAGTTTAGAATCTGTTACCAAAAAAGTTTTTTAAAGTAAAGCCTCTTTGGTTTTCTGTCTCATGTGTTGTTCAGGGGGTGGGCGCTGCCATATTGGCTGTTGACATATAAACATGCTAATACTCAGGAGGCCAGAGAGAAATCTGAACTTGGGAAAGTGGTTTGGGACCCTAGAATTAGAGGGAAAAAGGCCTATGCTAGAATCATTCTGCCACTCAATTCGCATCATTTCCCAGCTCTCCAGCTTCCAATGACTGGCTTGATAAAATCTAAATCCTTAACGTGACCTTCAATATCCCACATTATCTGCCTCTGCTACCTCTCTGAATATATTCTCAATTCCTTTGCTCCAACCCATTGGCTTCTTTGCTGTTCTTCAAACACAGAGCCTGTTCCCACGTCAGGGCCTTTTGTACCCTGATTGCTCTTCACCTAGCTATTCACGTAGCTGCCACTCTCATTTCAAATTATCAGCACTTCAAGAGGTCTTGCCTATCTAAACAGCAGCCAAGACTCTATTCTTTGCCCTGAAGCTATTAACTGAATGTCCCTTAAAAAAATTCAGACTTTAAAATCCTAACCCCAATGTGATAGTATCAGGTGGGGCTTTTGGAAGGTGTTTAGGTCAAGGGTAATTAAGGTCATGAATGGGGTTAGTGCTCCTTTAAAAAGATATTAGAGAGAGTGCTCCCTCTCCTCTCCTCCCCTCCTCTCCCCTCCCCTCTCCTCTGCTCTCCACCATGAGGCCACAGCAAGAAGACGGCTATCCAAAAGCCAGAAACTGGGTCCTCACCAGGAACCGAATTTGCTGACACCTTGATTTTGGACTTCCTAGCCTCCAGAATTGTCAGAAATAAATGTTTGTTGTTTAAGCCACCATCTCAGGTAATTCGTTATAGCAGCACAAACGGACTGAGACACCCGCTTTGATTTCTTCTTCCCAGTCCATATTGCTCCCCTTCACGGCCTATATTTATTTGCTTGTCCCTGTTGTCTGTCTTCCTCACTAGAACATCCACTCTCTCAGGCTGCACTGTGGAATGACGAATGCCACTCAGAGGCTGTGACTTACTGCACCCACTCTGCTGCCCTCCGGCTGGTTTTCCATGGGGCCATTGGAGGATGCTTCAGAAACAAAATCTGATGCTCCTTACCCCTTCCGCCATGGCTGGGAACTCTTCAGTGGCTTCTATCGGCTCTTAAGATGAAGATGCAAATCCCAACGGCGGCCTGCGAGTCCCTGCATGGTCTTGCACTTGCCCACGCTTATCCTCACCCTCAAATCCCAGAGTCTCCGGCATGATTTCAGAGGTCTGCTGCAGTCCCACCTGCATGGGGCTTGACCAGGATATTCCCACTTTCTAGAACACTCTTCTCTCTTCACCTAGTCATTGCCTTCTAGGCTTCATATCCCAGATTCAGTCCACATCCTCAGGCAACTTTCCTCTGACCTCCCCTCTCCTCTGTGGGACAAACCCCCTATCATCTGCTCTCACAGTGCCTGGTGCTTTCACAGTGCAGATGCTCCTCAGTCTACGATGGGGTAACATCCCGATAAGCCCATCGCAAGTTAAAAATATCCTAAGTCAAATATGCATTTAATACACTTAACCTACCGAACACCATAGCTTGGCCTAGCTTACCTTAAACATGCTTAGAGCACTTAACATTGGCCTACAGTTGGGCAAAACCATCTACCTCAGTGAATACACTGTAGAGTATCGGTTGTCTACACTTGTGATCATCGCTCCTTTCCAGGATCACAGGAGAGTATCTTACTGCATGTCACTAGTCCAGGAAAATATCAAAATCCAAAATTCAAAGTTCTGAATGCATACCATCTTTATACCATCCTAAAGTTGAAAAATAAGTCAAACCATCGTGAGTCAGGGACCATCTGTACTTATTACAGGGTATTATATATTTATTTGGACGATCTTTTTTTCTATATCTTCTTCCCCCCTTCTAGACTCTAAGCTCTAGGTGAGCAGAGAGAGTATGTTTTTGCTCCCTATTTTACTCTCAGATCCCAGTACATAGTAGGTTTTCAAGAAATACATAAATAAATAACCAAAGAAACATGACTTCAACAAGCCACTTAAAGCTTGCTGAGCCTCGGGCAAAAATAGCTAAACCATAGGGATGAGAGGCCTCAGAGATAAAACTTATGACAATGCTTTGTAAATAGAAATGGGCACACATTGTACATATTAAGTGATTATTTAAAGACTCAGGTCCACCCACCACAGGTCTCTCATCTGATCCAGTGAATGTGAAACCTTCCACAGAGACACTTTAACCTAAATACCACTTCTGCTAAGTTTCTTTACTAGCCTTTTACCCTATTAAAGGTCAAATCTCATAGGATCTTCTTACCAAACCAGCAAGATGGGCATTTACTAGTTTGTTCTACTTGCTTTGAATAAATGAACACATCCAGCTCTTGAGACCTGTCATTATCCCCACTGTACAGGCAGGGAACTGAGGCATAGAGGAGAAAGAGGACTTTCCAATAGACACACAATTCGAAAGTGGTAGATTCAAGGTTTGAATGCAGGTACTCTAACTCCTGTCCATGCTCTGAAGCATCACACAGCAGTGGTAGAACCCACACACAAACAACAAATAAGGAAACTGAAGCCCAGAGAGGTTTAGTCACGTGTTCTGCCTGACTCCCTGATAAAAATCCTAACACGAGACCTCTGCACACATGACAAAGACAATGTCCAAGGTCCTTGCCCAACGGGGAGCCCCCTAAACTCATCAATATGCCATGCTCCCCTGGCACACCATGCTCCCAGGACACCCCAACACCCTAGCTAGTCTGCATCTATGAGTGAAGTTCACCCTGCATGCCTAGGCATATGTTTACACCTGTATTGAGTGTGTTTCTGAGATTTTCTCAGGCACGCATACCGGGTGCCCCCACCTGTCATGCCAACCTTAGGCTGCAGCAAATTCCATCAATGTCTACCAACATTCTACCACATGGAACTCTGTAGAGAGCAGAGATTACAAAGTGAGGCTTTAGTCAGACAGGCCTGGGTTCAAATCTTCTTTCTGTCCGTCCCTTCCTCCCTTCCTCCCTTCCTCCCTTCCTCCCTCCCTTCCTTTCTTCCTTCCTTCCTTCCTTCCTTCCTTCCTTCCTTCCATCCATCCATCCATTATTCACTCTGTTAACAAATATTGTGAGGCCCTGGCTCTATGATGGGGCTGCTTTATATCCTCAGGTGAGCCCAAGAGACAGGGAGGCTGCCATCAGGAACTCAGAGCCACTAAGACACTAAACATATACACAAGAAAATTGGCAATTGTGCTACATGCAATGATGGAAATAAACAGGGTGATGTGGTAGGATGAAACTGACAGGAGAGGGTTGGCAAGAGCTTTAACATAGGTGTCCCCTGACAGGTGTCATGCGTTTGGGCACATCTCTTAACTCCCCCAAAGATACAGTGTCCAAATCTGTGAAACGATGGTAATCTAGCACATATGCAAAATGCTCAGAAATGAAAGCTACGTTTTTGTTAAGCCAGGTGCTAGACATTCAGATGTGAACAAGATATCATGTGTAACCCAGGAGGGGAGATGGGCTCCCTGAAGGTATGTGCCACCAGCATTGAGGGGTCACCACAGTCAGTCCCCTCCAGAGCCCTGTCCTCTGCTCCTCCCGACACAACCTTCCGTGCACTGAGTTCACTCACAAAAATGCCACCCATGAAAACAGGCGAGTCCTCCAGCCCTGTTCAGCCCAGCAGCCACCCGTAAGAAAGGCAGGCAAGAGCCATCTTCCTCTTCCCACCTCACCTGGTCATTGAGCAAAGAGGAGACAGGCAGACAGGCCCACTTTCGACCTCTTCTTTATCTTTTTCCAATTGCCCCAGGCCAAACAAGCAGCAAGGAACACCTGCTGGACGATCTTGTAGGAAGCAGGGCCAGAATACTGGCATAGATAGATGTCTTCAGGAAGCCTGGCTGCTATGAGAGCTGAGATTAGCAATGTGAAGGGCAGACAGTTCTGCATCCTATCTGACCAAATCATATTGCTCCCAGAAACAACGGCCTATGAATTCTATGCCTTCAGGATGGGTCAGAGATCAGGACAGCTTAGAAACGCAGGTCAAAACTGGCTTAGATACTATGCTGCCAGGCTCTGAGGAAAAAAATCATGCCTTGCTGGCTAATGGTTAAGGTCAAGAGATAAAAGAGTCACTAGTCTTTCTCAGGTAGGAGAAAATTAATATATCTATGCAAGAGATTGCATTCTTAAAGATTTCCAAAATCTAGGTATACCTGGCATCCCCACCACACACACACAGACATATTTTATATATGTATATACATACATACTACATACTTATATAGATACACACACAGACATGTACATATATATAGATATAAGTGTGTATGTCTATACACACATAATATATACAGATATACATACACATGGATGCACATGCAAACATGCAAATATATCTATATGTATAGACAGAGACATTCACACATATACACGTAGAGAGACACACACATATGTAAATATAGACACACACATGCACCCATGGACTGCTGTTATATCACATTACATTCACTCTAAAACAATCCTCAATCTCCTCCGTGAGGAATAAACAGCCCAGCCCTAAGACCTCTACAGTTTAGCCTCGCCCACCTTACTTACAATCATTCCTTGTTTTAACACTTAAACTTCTTTCTTTGCATATTCTGCACTGCTGTTTCCCCAGCTTCCATCATTCAAAACCATCTTTGTGATTTCTGCCTTATCTGTGAACCACCTATTTTATCAGTAATTTAATATATTTTTAAATTAAATTAGTTTTCAGTTAAATAAATTTATTTGAAAGATACTTTTATTCACAGCACCATAAATGAAACACCAGTCTCATTCACCATGATATAGAGGCAGCCCTGAAAATAAATACAAAATAATGCTGGTGAATTCTTGCTGGTGACGAAAGTCTGCCAAAGACTTTCGGCCAGCACTCTACTGACATGTTGTTAAGAAGGGAGAAAAGCTGGCACTGGAGACATGATAACCTCCAGTTAAGACTGCATGATATAAGCTGGAAAACCAGAAAAGAATTTTAAAAGAGGGTCGGTGATTCTGCTGATTGCATCTGGTGTTGGTGTGATCCCTCCATCCATCTCAAGGACCACCAGTTTGAGAAATAGTGGTTGAATGTTCAGTGGTTTGTTGGCTGGGAGCAAACAATTTGAGTGTCACATACACAAATTATACATCGGCGCTTCATCCTACAGTAATCATTCCCAAACTCCTTCTAGGGCACCCCATTAAATAGAAACTCTTTCTGGCTTCCAAATCCTTGACAACATAACGTGTTTAACTTCATCCTCACTTTCCACCATGTGTTTGTACTTACTTTCTCTCACGCTCCTCTTCATATATTCTATCCCCCGGGCAAACTGGACTTCTCCATGTCTCCTAAATAATTCTCACGCTTCCACACGCCCCTGCCTCTGCTCCGTCTAAAAGTGTCCTTCCTCAGCTCCTCCTAAAGCCCTACTCATCCTTCAGGTCACACCTCAAGGGTCACCTCCCCCATGCAGCTTCCCCTGCCTTCTCCAGGGCGTCACGCACCCAGGCGAGTGGCTCTCCAACTTGAGCGCCCATCACCACCACCTGGAGTTTCTGATTCAGGGGGTCTTGGGGAGAAGTCCAGGAATCTGCATTCCCAGGAGATACTGATGCTGCTGGTCTTGGGCCCACACTTTCAGAAACCCTACCTCCTAGTACCAAGTAAAAGTGGTGATTGAATGGCCATTAGATTCACCACTAACACCCCCTCACTTAAACATTACTGAGATTGAGGAGGGTCTCTTTGAAATACAGCAGGATCTCCCCCTTTGAAGTCACTCTGTTTACCTTGATGTGTCAGTTCCTAAGGCTGAGGTACCATAGACTGGGTAGCTTAAATGACAAAAATTTATTGTCTCACAGTTCTGGAGATTAGAAGTCCAAAACCAAGATGTCACCATCTTGGGGGATCTGGGGCATTGCCCCATGCTTCTCTCCTAGCTTCTGGTAGCCTCAGGCTTTCCTTGGCTTGGATGGCATCTCAATTTATGCCAGAATAAAAATATTAGTACTTACTATTTTTTAAAAACATCATCTTTTCTCCGTATATATCTGACTCTGTATCCAAATTTCCCCTTTTTATAAGGACACCGTCATTTTAGATTAGGGCCCACTTAAGATCCCATTCTAACTTGATGACTTCTGTCCAGACGCAATTCCAAATAAGGTCACATTCTCAGGTCCTGGGTGTTAGGACTTCCACACATATTTTTTTTTTAAGGGGACACAATTCGACCCATAACACCCTGTCAGGTAATACCTGCCATCCCAGGAGATAGAGACAAACAACTCACTTGCCCTGATGACACATCATCTCATAGATGTCCCTTGTCACCGGTCCAAGCATCAGAATTTGGGCTATTGGAGAAATCTGCTCAGGTTAGCAAAAGTGAATTGCTCATGTCGTTATGCAATGTGCTGACCTGGTTGGCAGTTTAAATGAAAGGGCGTTGGAAGCCATGTAAAACTTCGGATCTTCATCTCAATAATGCTTTTCTCTCTATAGCTTTCTTCTCTATAGATAAAAACGGTCCTGTTATGTAACTGCATTCTATTGCACTGAGTTAATAACTAAACCGACTCTAAGCCCTTCTGTAGGAACACAGTGATTTTCTCCTCCCCTTGTCTGAATTAACAGCCCCTGACTTGAAGCTCCCCACCCAGGGTCCAGCCCTGCCTCCCTCCATTTCACACACATTCAGTACCCAGAGCTATCTTTTTTAAAAGCATATCTACCACGGCACTCTCTTGCATAAAATGCTTTAATGTTTCTCTTTTCATCCTAAGAGAGTGTCTAAACTCAGCAGGACGTTCAAAGGTCTTCATTAATCAGGTATATGGCCACTTTTCTCCTCCCACTTCTAAGCCCTCCCCACACCTGATGTCCTTCCAGACAGATCCTTGCTGCTCCTCTCAGTCCCCATCGCACTCCCTGGGATGCCTTTCTCACCCTCGGCACTGCTGACATTTGGGGCCCGATAATGCTGCTTTGTGAGGGGCTGTCCTGTGCACTGCAGGATGGCTAGCAGCCTCTCTGGCCTCTACCCACTAGATGCCAGTAGCGACTCCCCCCCATCTCCAGTTTTGACAACCAAAACTGTCCCTTGACATTGCCAAAGGTCCCCTGGCCTAGATAACTCCAATTAGTCCTTTAAAATTCAAGGCAGTCTCACCTCCTCCAGGAAGCTCTCCGGCCCCGCTCCAGGCCGCAAAGTGCGATGTTTTACCACTTCCCTCACACTGCAAATGTGTTTACTTTGGGTCTTCCCCAAATCAGACTGCACCGCATCTGCTTCTGTTTTGTGCCCCTGGAGCTAGCACAGTGCTTGCCTAGCAGAGACAAACACTTCTGTTGTGTTTATGGATTGAGTAAATGAAAAAATGAGTAATTGGAAAAGAAAGAGAGAGAGGTTGGGGGCAGGGGCTGCCCCCTGGTGCCAGATGTAAAGAGGTTTCACTGCACCCAGCACATTTTCTCAGCTGATGTCAGGCTCACCACTCAAATGGGAAGGTACATGTAGAGAGAGCACCAATGAATCTCACTCCAGCCCAGCACCGAGAGTGTTGCTTTGTTAAACCCACACCTGGTAGTTTTCTTCTTTTCTTCTTTAAACTTAAGAGACAGAATTTTTTTTTAAAAAAAGGCAAGAAGCTAAAGATTGCTCAAACTGATCTCCCCAGACGCAGGCTAAGAGCAAGGCTTATCAACGCTGCCACCTACAGAACAGTGGGGCAGCAGGGAGCAGCCGGCAGCGGGAACGGGCTGCAGGGGCCAGGCAGGGACCCTCCAGAAGAAGGGCCTGGGGACAGCGCCATGGAGGGGCCGGCTCCTGGCCCCTCGGCTGGTGGGAGGAGACAGTCTTTCAGAAAGGCTCTGAGAACAGGGGGCTAGGCAGAAATCCATCCCCTCTCTTAGCTATAAAGGAGCTGGGCTGAAGGAGAGATCACAGCCCTACACGCTCAGTGCACACACAAACTCATAACTACACGTACACAAACTCACACATACCAATACACACGTTCATACCCCCCCATTCATACTATACACACATACACACACATCACCTGCAAACTGTGCACGTTCTCTCTTGCAGAAACACACACACACACACACACAAACACATCACAGGCAAACTATGACACTTTTGTACACATGCTCACATAGATACACACATACAAACAACACAGCCTCACATTTGTGCTTCTAATTCTTACATCTCCCTCTGCTCCTCAAAAAGCCATTCTGGAGGTTGAGACAGCTGTGAGGGGAGACAAAGTTGTGTGGGGAGGTGCAGCTGTGGGGGAGATACAGCTCTGGGGGGAGTTAAAGCTGTGGGGGGAGGCTGGGAGGTCCCACACTGCTCCTGGTGAGGTGTCTATTTTGGCAGGAGCTATCAGAGCCTGTAACTTCACTTCTGTCCAGGGTTTTAGGAGAGCGAGGGGTTCTCAGTGCTTGCCATAAGCCCTTCCCAGCCTCTGCCTGACACCAAAGCATCTTGGCAAAGTAACCACGGTTGACTCGCACTCCCCTCTCCCTCCAATGCTCACTTCCCATCCACAAATGATTATCCGAGTGGGTGGAGTTCCAGGTGTTAATTAACACCAATTAATTTTTTTTTTTACTTCATAAAACTTATCACCTTTTTAATTTAAAAAGTAAATTAATTTTCAAGACCTCACTTCTTCCATGAGACCTTCCCGGTTTTACAAGCTAATTTTTACAAGCTAATTGTACCAACAAGCAGCCTACAAAAGGCGCAATGCAGAGTAAGAATTCCAGAGGGAGAGGTGTACAAAGTAAACCTTCACAAATTTTGAATCATATTTTCAATGTGCTGGGTGGGGTGTGGGCTTGATAATTAGGGAGAATCTTCAGTAAAGTTTCGTTAAAATGACAAATTCTTTTGTAAAGAGATTACTCACTCTGCTGTACCTACTCCCTAAAGCTAAATTATTATATAAAAGCCTGACGTGGAACAAGCTAGCCGAGTTTCTTAAGGTAAGACATCATCCCCCAAGTTCTTTGAAACACAAGTGTCCCTTTGTCAAGCGCCCTGAGTGGGGCCTCTAACGAGCTACAGGTCTTCTGGAGGTCACTTACGATCTCTGAGCTTGTTTCTTTGTCTGTAAAATGGGGATTATACTGCCTGTCTCCCAGAAGTGTTATAAAAATATTGCGGTACATATTAGGTGCTCGACAAATGCTGGCCGTCACCTTTGGAATGATCGTGCTCTTCCCCAAGTCCCATATCTGACTGCGTAAATCTAACGCCTTCCATGAAGCCCAGTTCCAACCCCACCTCCTCGGGAAGTCTCTCCATGAATGTGCTCATTGGAAGTGAACTATGCCCATCTGTAATCTACACTCACCCTCTGGCACTTGAACTGCCCCTCTCCTGGGGCACCTCTAGCTTTCTATATTGTAATATAGTCTCAGCACATCTTACACTCCCTCTTTACCGTAATTACCAGGGTCCATGTGTAACTCATCCCCATGTTCCCCTCAGTGCTCAGAACAATAAGATGCACATAGTAGGAGCTTTGTGTGAGTTACTTATGTGACCAATAATAACAGCATGGCAGACCCTGTGGTAGGGCCCCCAGCATGCACTGCCCGCCGACCACCAGATAACTGTCCTTAAGATAATCATGAAATTTCTGGTATACTGCAGTAGTTTTAAAATATGTCCACAAAAATTTTTTATTCTCCCCTCAAAACCCTTCAAAGGGAAAAGCCTGTGCACTCAGTGATTCACTTCTAATGAATGGAATTTGGCAGAAGTCACAGTCTGTGACTTAGGAGATGAGATCGATGAAAGCACTGTGGCTTCCTTCCCTCTCTCTTGGATCACGCACTCTGGGAGAAGTCAGCTGCCATGACATGAGGACACCCAAGTAGCCCATGGAGAGGTTCTCAAAGTTGTGAATAAATGAGGCCTCCAGCCAAGAGCCGTGTGAGCAAGCCATGCTGGCAGCAAGTCCTCCAGCCCTGGTCCAGTCTTACATGACTGCAACCCTGGCCGATGTACTGACCACAACCTGGCTCCTGAATTCTTGACCCGTAGAATGTATGAGATAAAAATGCTGGTTGTTTCAAACTGCTAAGGTTAGGGATTATCTGTTATGCATCAACAGCTAACATACATTCCATCAGCACAAGATTCAGGAATTTGCTCCAATCCTGGCTGAAGATACGTTGAGAGGAAGCTGCTAAGGGAGAGGAAGGCTCACTCACTCATTTACTCCTAAGGGGGTCACAGGAAGGTAAAGTCTCTCTTTTGCTAAAAGATGTGTGTGTCTGGATATAATGTCCCAAATTTTAGAAATCCTTTTGGTACCAGCCTGTGAGTGAAGCCCACAACAAGGATTGCAGGGTAGACAGAAGGAAAGAAGCTGGGTTCTTAATGATGACACTCAACTACTGAATCCACCAGTCCCAAAGCCTGATCTACATCGGAGTTTCTAGTCATGTGAGACAATAAACTTATACACTGTAGAAACTACTTTGAGTCAAAATTCTCTTACTTGCTGCTAAAGACATCTCGACTCATTCAAAGATCAACACGTAATGAGCTACCTGTTCTTTACGATAGGCACTATCCTTGACACTTTCCACAGATTATTTCTACTCTCTCTAGGATCCTACAATTTAGGTATTAACGACCCTATTTTAAAGATGAGGAAATTGAAGCTCAAAGAAGTTAAAAAACTTGTCCCAGGTCACATCACTTTTGAGAGGCACAGCTGGGATTCGGGACATGCCTGTTGAACTCAAAGTCTATAGTTTTTCTAACACACCAAGCTATGAGCAAAATGACATGCTAAGATAGCTCTTCAAGACAAAGGGCAACTCCTTATCTTGAGCCCAGCGTTGTCCTCTGCCACATAGCCTCTCAAAGCTGGACAGGTCATGGTGTGATTTTCCACTGCTGACTCTCTAAGGTATTATTTCTCAATATCTTACAAAGGCAGCATCATCCTTCAATTATCTCAGCTGGGAATGCTTCTGCAAGCAGTCTAGCCCACAGTGAAGGTTCCCTGATCTGAACCCCTACTATATTGATAGCTAGAACTACACAGTTTAGTGCTAAAGGGTTTTCAAATTGTTTCAGTCATCCTGACCTGCCCCTATAAGCCCAGCTCTGTTTCTTAGGATCAAATTCCTGTGCCAAATGCGTCTCTTGTTCAGCCCCGGTATCTAAGTATCAAAGCATTAGGCACAATGTGGGTGCTTAATGTACACTTTCTCACTGTCTGATCAATTGAAAGGGACTGCAAAATTATTTTTAAAATCATGTCTGTCTACGGCCATGCTACTGTGAACAAGCCCGATCCCGCCTGATCTTAGAAGCTAAGCAGGGTCAGGCCTGGTTAGTACCTGGATGGGAGGCCACCTAGGAAGACCAGGTGCTACAGGCATAAAAAAATAAATAAATAAATAAGGGATTGTAAGCTGACAAGGTCCTTGCAATCTGTGAGGTCAATCAAGGGTTGCCTCACCTAAAAATAAATAAATGAATAAAAATTAAAAAATAAATTAAAAAATAAAATAAAATCATGTCTGCATGGCTTTTTGCTGCATTAAGTTTTACTTGCCTGCTCTACTTCATGCTTTTGCTCAGTCCTTATAAAGTCTTTCCTATTACCATCCCCAAGCCCCCAAACTAAGTCACTCTCCTAGGCTATCAAGGTGCTCTGTATATATCTTTATTAAAACAAATATCCTATTGCTTTATGATTATATGCCCTTCAAAAGCTCTTGGTGAATCAGGTATGTAAAAAACCATGTTTCCAATTCTTCAAGTATCAATGGCTGATATTCAGCAGATGCTCAATAAATGCTGATGAAAAGGATGAGCACGTTTATCATTTAAATGATATCCAATGTCTGTTCTGTTTCTGTAAGTACCTGGATGGGAGGCCACCTAGGAAGACCAGGTGCTACAGGCATAAAAAAATAAATAAATAAATAAGGGATTGTAAGCTGACAAGGTCCTTGCAATCTGTGAGGTCAATCAAGGGTTGCCTCACCTAAAAATAAATAAATGAATAAAAATTAAAAAATAAATTAAAAAATAAAATAAAATCATGTCTGCATGGCTTTTTGCTGCATTAAGTTTTACTTGCCTGCTCTACTTCATGCTTTTGCTCAGTCCTTATAAAGTCTTTCCTATTACCATCCCCAAGCCCCCAAACTAAGTCACTCTCCTAGGCTATCAAGGTGCTCTGTATATATCTTTATTAAAACAAATATCCTATTGCTTTATGATTATATGCCCTTCAAAAGCTCTTGGTGAATCAGGTATGTAAAAAACCATGTTTCCAATTCTTCAAGTATCAATGGCTGATATTCAGCAGATGCTCAATAAATGCTGATGAAAAGGATGAGCACGTTTATCATTTAAATGATATCCAATGTCTGTTCTGTTTCCGTAACTACCACAGGTCTCAGGCCAGTACACTGCAATTAAACATTTGAGACTGTCTCCTCTATTGGGCTATGGATTTCCAAGGGCAATAAACAGCTTCTTTTCACTACTTTCTAATATCAATCTTAGGGCACAAGACAAGGATTTAAATATTTGCATATAAATTGTGATGACTGTTATCTGCTTAGTTAAACATTAAATAGGTTACTGTTCCCCAATCAATGGCCAATGGATTATTGAACAATTCAAAGAAACTGGTCTTGAATTAAACATTTACTCATAGAAAATAGTTCAAAAGAACTCTTTTTAAAAAATTGTGGGGGACAATTAGTTGATGTCATGAACTTTTTCGAGTGTTGGTGACAGCTTCTTGCCGACTGGCCAAAGCCTTCTTTGATGCCTTGCATTGCAAGGTTGCAGATCTGACTCAAGGATTTCTGATCAGGTTTGCCTATGAAAATGTATCTTTTTTTGAGTTTAAAACTACAAAGTGGCATATTTAAAAATATAAATACTCCCTCCCAGGAAATTATTATTTGCTTCTCCCCTAAAGAAGCACGTTAAAAATGTTCTTCCTGCCCCTTATGTTCATCAGGGGTCTCTGGCTAGGTCGCACTTTTTCACATGGCAGCCTCCATCTCAGGCCTCTTGGAAACTGGTCTGCACTGCTCAAGCTGCAGAAGAGCGAGGTTCAAAGTGGGACACAGCTTCACCATCAATTAATCCTGACTGATCTTCTGCCAGGGATGACGTCCTATCCTCAGGGTTTGGCAGCGAGCCTGATGGAGATATGAAATGCCAGACTGGGTCAGACCAATGGCCCGTTCAGGCCACGGCACTGTCTGACAGAGGCGTTCAGAGACGTTTTGTAGAAAAGAGCTGCATGTGTCTCCTATGACATCAATCATCAAAAACGTAGCAGACTGTCTTGGTAGTCCATCCAACTTCTATGCCCTCTTCTCCCATGCTGATGGGGGTCCCCATTTTTTTTTCAGATGTCTATTCACCCAAACAAAGCTCAGGATTAAATTGTTTTTGCCCTATACCAGGGTTTCTCAACCTCTGAATTACTGGTATTTTGGACGAGATCATTCTGTGCATTGTAGGACATCTGGCAGTGTTCCATAGCTCCTATGTGCTAAATATTAGTAGCAATCTCCCCAAATGCAGTTGTGACAACCAAAAATACCTCCAGACATTGCCTTTAGGGAAGGGGGAGACAAAATTGCTCCCAGTTGAGATCCACTGCTCTAAGCTAATATGGTAGCCCCATTTCCTTAGCCAGTGATTGGTTTAGGGGTGAGCGTGTGATCTAGTTCTGACCAATGAGGCATGAAGGGAAGCCATCTTGAGGGCTTCTGAGGTACATTTTTTTCCCACTCCTAAGAAAACATGAAATAGAAGGTCCCTCTTCTTTTTCTGGTTGCTGAAATGTCTAGATATGACAACCAGAACTGCATCACACATCTCATAACCAACCTGAGGCTGCGGCCAATGAGAAAGATGACAAAGTCATTTTTTAAAAGCCACGGCTCCCCAGTTGATTTAACCGACACTAAGGCTACCATATCTCGAGCCTTTGCAGTTACATGAGACAATAAGTGTCCTTACTGATGAAACAAATTTGAATTGGGATTTTGTTACTTGCAGCCAAAAGCATCTCAATAGATACACCTTCTTATCTTCTCTATAACAAACGCATTTTTCCTCTCCACTCATAAGTAGATCAAACATCACCTCAAATGCATTCAGAAGCCACGGTGGATAGTTTAAAGAGCCCCAGGTTCTGAGTTAGACAGAACTAAGTTCAAGCAGCATGCACCTCTGCCATCTTTGTCATCTTTAGAAGTCACTTCATTTTTCTCATCTCTAACAACGGTAATTCTGCATCAATTCTGCACTCCTTTGGGATTTTATGATGGTCAAATGAGATGGCATGAATGAAAATGCTTGGTGAACTCTAAGTTCCTCGTGAATATCATCTTATTTTCAGTCCCTACCGCCTCTAAAGAGTGACACATCTACACATTCACCACCCAACAGTCAGACATTCCTCTAACGTGTATTAAGTCCGATAATGAACTAATAAGCACAGTGTCGATCAGGTTCCCACCCTTTGCACTGTTGACGTTTTGTATTGCTGGATAATTCTGTGTGGTGGGGCTGTCCTGTGCATTGTAGAGAATTTAGCAGCGTCCCGGGCCTCTATCCACTAGGTGCCGGTAGCACCCCTTCCCCCAGTTTTGACAACCGAAAATGTCACCAGGAATTGCCAAATAGGAGCCATTTGTCCCTGAAGGACAAAATTGCCCCTCGTTGAAAACCACTGGTATAGATGATGGAGATATAGAGATAAAGACATTGGTTCTTTGACCTCAAGGAACTTAAATTCTTGTGTAAACATCCATTCATTTGTATACCTTAAAACTACCACAACCATTACCTGGTAGCAGATAGATCATAGGTGATTCAAATGCTGACTCCACTCTACTAGCTCGGGAATGTTACTGTCTCGATCTCATTTTCCTCATCCAGAAAATGGGTTATAAAGCCTACCTCTCTGGATCATTTCCAGACTTAACAGAATGAATGCGAAACATCTAACAAAATGTCTCGCATAAAATTAGTACTTAATACAGTCACGTGCTGCATGATGACAGTTCAGTCAACAATGGGCCGCATACGAAAAGGTGGTATACCATATAACCTGGATGTGTTGTAGGCTACGCCATGTAGGTCTGTGTAAGTGCACTCTGTGATGGTTGCACAATGATGAAATCACCCAACAATGCATTTCTCAGGACGTACCCCCGTCATTAAGCAGCATACAACTGTGTGAGTCGGCTTTGTTTAATATTGTGTTCTTAGTTTAAAAACTGTTGCCTGGTTTTAGGAACAGGACCTCGGTCCCAGGTAACCTTTTTCACTTTGTTCCATGATTCCACAGACTGGAGTCTCACACCTGATAGAGGCGTGGTGGGTGCTCCACCGAAACCCCGTCAGATCTTCTTACCATTTCGGTAAAGCCAGCTTGACTACCAACAGCCAGCATCTGCATTTTTGTTGGAGCGCGACTCTGCAGATGGTGGCCTCCACCCTGCCCAGACACTCTGACCCAGCCGCATATCCTACCCTGGAACAGCCCTTAACTGATGACCGAAGGGTACGGGAGCATAACCATGCCAGCTCCCTCATTCCTTGGCAGGAGTAACTCTCAGGCAAATGTTTTACATTGATTCCTCGAGCTTTCCTGCAGGATTAACTTTCGGTGGCCCACCACAGTATCTGGCTTAGTGACACAGCCCTTACTGGAGGACTTCCCCACCTGGTGCCACCTCTCCTTTCCCTGGCTAGTGCCTCAGCATGCCCTAGACAAACCAGGTACACTCTGTCTTTAGTCAGGGTCTCTTCCTAGAGGAAACACAACTTAGATACTTTCCTTTTAGTTTAGAGACTAAGATTATAAGAGCTAGAGCTACACCTGTCTGGTTAGAATCCCATTCCCAACATTTATTAGTTTTATAGCTTGGGCGAGTTATTTAACCTCTCTATGACTCCGTTTTCTTTATGTAAAGTGGAGGTAATAATACTTACTTCACAAAGTTATTATGAGGACTAAATTAATTTATATTTGTTAAATACTTAAAATTGTGCTAAGCCCCATGTAAGAGATTATTCCTTTAAACTCCTTCATAATGAATCCCAGTCTCCTTGGCAGCCTGGGTCAAGTTTCCGGTGCTGGGGATTGCTGCCCACTTTCTCAAACCAGCAAGCACATCGGGAATTGCTTAAGAATCTAATTTCCAAACACAGTCAACAGCAAAAAGGAAACTTCTCCCACTTGCCCCAAGCACAATCCCAGCCTTCACTGGTGAAGACATATGTGAGGACATGTCGCTTGCAAACTGCCTAGATTCCTGAGTTTGAATTAACACTCAGGAAATGTGTCTGGGTAGTTCTGCATCTGTGGAATAATTCCTCTGTCCTGGGAAACAGACTGGAGATATCAATGTCCCCAAATGCTGACATACCTGACACTGAGCCCTGCAGAAATGGGTATTCCTCAGGCTGTGAAATGGGTGAGCAACAGTCCATCCTGCAGGACAACCACGCCCACCACACTTAGCCTCCCCTGGGCTGGTGCTCTAAGCAGCTCAACACGTCTCAATGCATAAAGGATTTCTTTCACCACTTTCTCTTTCCACTTCGACATTGTGGAGTTTCTATTTCCTAAAACATTTCTATATTGCTGTTGGAATCTCAATGCAAGTTCCAGGACCAAATTCTACAGACCTGCCTCCTGATGACACAGAGGAAGGAGCAGGAGGAGACCTCTCTGGCCACAGCCCCTGCCTGTCCCATATTCTTGTATCAGAAACTTTATTTCCCTGATCTGAGCTAATTGCCTCCCAGTTGTTGCTATTCCAAAAGAGAGTTAAAGGGGAAGAAAATCTATAATAGTATTTTAACTTTCTGGTACGTCACATTCTATACTGAAATAGCCCTTCCAAAGCTAAAAGTGCCTCTTGGCAAAAGTCCAATGAATTTTGGTGAATATTATCATCAAGAAAGACCAGGATTTTGTATTATGGGTGGTAGGGTGGCAATGAAGGGGTGGGTTACCTACTTATTTATATAAATTTATTTCTAACTTACATTTATGAGTGTTTACTTTGTGCCAAGCATTTTACACTCGTCTCAAATGTCATCTTGTCAGTCTCGGCATGACCAACTTGTTTAAATGGGCAGCATCTTGCCCAGGACTCCCCATTCCCCTTCCCTCTGTGATTTTTCTCCATCACACGTAGCATCTTCCAATGTATTATATAATTCACTCATTTATTTTGTCTATTTCCCCTGATTAAAATGAAAGATCAACGAGGGCAGGAATTTTGTGCTTTTTTTGTGAGCAATGCCCAGCTCATAGAAAGGATTCAATTAATATTTGCTGAATGAATGAATGAACGAACGAATGAATGAATCTCCTGGAATAACCCAATAGAAAAGCCACAGTCATCACCATACCCATACCATCATACCTGGTAGGCAGAATAATGGCCGCACCCTCGCAAAATGTCCGTGTCCTAATAGCAGAAACCTATAAATATGTTACTTTACATGGCCAAAAAGACTTTGTAACTTATTAAGGATCTTGATATGGAAAGATTATCCTGAATTATCTAACTGGGCCCAGTGTAATCACAATTGTCCTTATAAACGGGGAGCGGGAGGGTTTGTGGGAGAGATTTGAAGATGTTATGCTGCTAGCTCTGAAGAAAGAAGGAGGAGCCATTAACCAAAGAATGAATGCGGGAAATGAAGGCAAAAAATCGCATTCTGCCCCAGAGTTTCCAGAAGAACACAGGCCTGCTCTTCCACATCTTGATTTTAACCTAGTAAGACCTATTTTGGACCCTGGTCTTCCAGAACATATAATTTGTATAAGATAATAAATATGTGTCACTTTTAGCTACTACATTTTGGGCACTTTGTTATAGCAGCAAGAAGAAACTAATACACCCATTACCCAGATGAGCAACCAAGACTTGGATTCCGTCCCAGGTCTCACAGGTGGTTAAATGGTGGAATGTAGATGTAAACATAATCAGCCTAACTCCAGAGCTCTTCCTCTGAACTTCTGCACAAAGTCAGAGCAGTCGGAGCTCAGTGTGTGGGTCAGATTTAAAAAAAAAAACAAACAAACAAAAAAATAGACTAACACTCAGCTCCTGAAATTTTGGTGCTTTTATACCACGATCACTCACTCTGCAATCATTTCAGCACTTATCACTATGCACTTTGGGGCATGCTTTTTCCTCTGCATGGAATTCCTACCTCCCAGTTCAAATGATTGCAGTTAGCAGTGAAAATGCACAAATAGGTATAAGACACTTCTCCAAATGGATCTCAAAGTATAGGGGAGCAGACACAGTCGTAAATGACTAGCAACAAAACACTGGGAAGGCAATTTCCATGGGTGCAGGGTTATAACCTTTCAGAGGTATATCAACTCACGACACTGTGCTGTTTTGTTCTTGATAGTAAACCTGGAATGATCATAAAACACCAGCAAGACTGAGGACATGGAATTCACAGCCTTTGTTCTCTGTCTTCCTCCCTGTTTACAGAAAGCCCACTTCCTTGCTGGATCTCAGCATAGCAAGGTAAGTTTGGACATGCAGAAGGTCAATGTTCCTTAAGCCCTTGGGACTCACTTTTTCTCTCCAGCTTTACTGAAGTATAACTGACAAATAAGATTATATATATCTAAAGAATAAAATGTGATAATATATATACACACACTGGCAAATGATTACTATGGTCAAATTAATTAATACATCTATTATGTCATATAGCTACCTTTTCTTTTTTTCTCTCTTGATGAGAATGAGTAAGACCTATTCTTTTAGCAAATTTCAAGTACACAATACAGTTTTATTAACTATATTCACCTTGCTGTACATTAGATCCTCAGAACTTATTCACCTTAAAACAAAAAGTTTATATAATTTGACTAATATCTCTCCATTTCCCCCACTTCCTAGCCCCTAGCAACCACAATTCTACTCTCTGTTTTAAGTATTTATAGGTCAAGTCTATGGGTTCTAGTTCTTTTTTCTTCATTTATTTTTTGATTCCATATATAAATGATACCATACACAATATTTTTCTTTCTCTGTTGGGCTTATTTCACTTACCATAATGGCCTCCAGGTTCACCCACCAAAGTAATTTTTAAAGTGCTCTAGGCATACAATGCTAAAAGAGATTAATTCTGCTTTGGGTGTGTGTATGGCTGGGGGAATAGGAAGAGGAGATATCAGAGAATAGACTATTTGAATTGAACTTTGCAAGATTCCTAAGATTCGTCAAGGAGGAAGGGCGTTCTAGACAGAGGAACAGCGTGAGCCAGAGCAAGGTGGGAAGACACGGGAAAAAAACAGAGCATTCTAGGGTGAGTGCAGTACTAGGCACATGGCTCAGAAGATGGGGAGAGAGACTGATCAGGTTCTGCCCGACCTGTGGGCTGATCTGCTTCTGTCAGCCATGGGGCCAGCTCAGACGTTCAAGCAGAAGGGTGACATATTTAGATAGGGATCTTATAAAGACTACACTTCCAGCAGTGTGGACATCATAATGATGTCTTTTCATTTCTCAGATCACTGTCAAATGCTAAAAAAAAAAAAAAAATCCTCTTTTGAAGTACAAATTAGTAGTTGATAGATGGTCACGGGGATGGGGAGCACGGCATATGGAATGCTAGGTAGAGAGCCAGAGAGGAGAAAGAGCAATTAGGGGATCGTTGTATAAACTATATAAACGTCTAACTAATGTATTGTATATTTGAAACTAATAAAAGAAAATTTTTAAAAATAAATAAGTCATTTCATGATGCAAAAAGAACAAAAACTACTTTTGTTTGTGTTGGGAAATCCCAAGCTATCTGGTTCTACTGAAGATTTCAATAGGAAAACTGCAGAATCATAATGGACTTGAAAGATAAGTCTCTAAAAAGACTAGGACCGAGGCCAGAAGACAATGTCACACATGCCGAAAGCAATGTTGTCAGAAAATTGGAGAGGTTATGAAATCTCACTGTGGAGGAAAATAAGAAAAAGATCATCCTAGTGATAGATGTATTGTCCTGATCATTTAAGCTAGTCCACATTTGGAATAGGAGAGAAGAGGAAGCTAATTTTCAAAGAGTCTATCATGTTTATTTTACACTCAAGACCTGTGAAGTAGACGCAGATATCACCACATTACAGTTAAGAAGACTAAGGATCTACTATGGAAAACAGTATGGAGGATCCTCAAAAAATTAAAAACAACTACCATATGATCCAACAACTCCATTTCCAGGTATATATCCAAAGGAAATGAAAACAAGATATAAAAGAGATATATGCACTCCTATTTCATTGCAATATTATTCACAACAGCCACGACATAGAAACAGCCTATGTGTCCATCAAAAGATGAATGGATAAAGATGTGAGATAGATATAGACACACACACACACACACACACACACACACACACACACACACACATATATGGAATTTTATTCAGCCATGAGAAGGAAATCCTGCCATTTGCAACAACATCGATGTACCTAGAGGGTATTATGCTAAGTGAGATAAGTCACACAGAGAAAGACAAATACCATATGATATCACTTGTATGTGGAATCTAAAAAAGCTGAACTCATAAAAACAGAGAGAAGAATAGTGGTTACCAGGGGCTGGGAGCAGAGAAAATGGGGAGATGCTGTTTAAGGGTATAAATTTATGGCAAATAAATAAATAAGTGATTACAGACAACAATATTGTATAGTAAATTTCAAAGTGCTGAGAGACTAAATCTTAATTGTTCCCGCCACTGAAAAGAAATGATAGTTATGTGACATGATACAGGTGCTAGCTAATGTTACAGTGTAAATCATACTGCAATATATAAATGTATCGAGTCTACACATTATAGACATTAAATTTACGGTTATATGTCAATCATATCTCAACAAAAATTAATTAAAAAAAAAAAAAGAAGACTGAGGAGGTTGAGGCACATGTACCAGATCAGAGCTGGGACTTGAACCTGGCTAACACAGCCTGTGCTCCTCACCATAGCTATAGCTATATATCACATTCAAAATATTTATCTCTCTATATATCTATATCTATATATAAACATAATATATAATAAATATAGACATATATATAAATATATAGGTATGTAATTATAATATATAAAATATATAAATATAAATATATAGATATAGATTAGATATAGATATATAGCACTCAGGAATGTCAAATAAGATACATGAGACAATTATGGAGAAGTTTTAAAACTTCACTAAATATCTTAAAATATATCCCAAATAAGTGAAAAGGCTACACTATATTCATGAATAAAAAGATTCCCTATCAAGGTTGATTTGCTCTAAATTAATCTATAAACTCATAGAACTTAATTCAATCAATGGGATTTTTGAGAGAATATGATAAGCCAAGTACAAAATTTGTATCTAAGGATAAAGGCCTATAAAAAGAAAATTGTAATAAGACAAACAAGGCAAAAAGACTTCCCTTCTCAGAAATCAAATCTTATTATAAAGCTACATCAATGCAAAAAAAAAAAAAAAAGTAGGAAAAAGGTATGAGGATAAACAAGCAGTTCAATGCAACAAAACAGAGAATTCAAAAAGAATTATATCATTGAGGAGTTACTGCAAATTTGTGAGAAATGATAGGATATTTAACAAACGGTGCTGAAGTAATTGGCTCTCCACATGAAAAGTAAATAAAATTAGATCTCTATTTCAAAACACATACAAAAGATATTTCAGATGGTATAAATATCCTAATGTGAAAGGCAAAACTTTAAATTGTAAAGGATCTATCTTTCTGTCATTGAGTTAGGAAATGAGTTCTTTTAAAAGATGCAAAAAGCAAAACCCACTAGAAAAAATTTGACAAATTCTCATATGTTGAAATTTTATTTATTTCTTTACTATGAGACTCTATACTTAAATTTGAAAGACAAACTGAAGCCTGTGATAAAGAATTCTGCAATACTTTCCGTACATTCAAAAATTAGTATCCATGATATAGAAAAAATACACACAAGTCAATAAGAAAAAATAGTCATCCCAACAGAAAAAAGAACCCAAATGGCCAGAAAATATGCTCAATTTCCCAAGTAATAAGATAAATACGAACTGAAAATAAGAAGATTTCATTTCACACCTATCGGATATATAAGCAAAAATGGACAAGACTAATAATACTGAGATTTGAAAAGAATATGAGAAAGATGTGTCTTTCATTCTTTTCTGTGAGAGCATAAACTGGCTCGGCCATTTTGCAGAACAAATTGGCAACCTCTAGTGATGCTGAGTGATATCTAGCCCTTACCCTATTCACAGGTATATGTTCTTGAGAAAATCTCACATATGTGCATGGATGCTCATTGGTTCATTGTAGTAACAAAAAGGTGACCATCATTCAGTTTACAGATGGGTAAAACATTTATACATTTGTACAATAGATACTATTAAACAGTTAAATCAACAAGAGCTAAACACAGATGGATCTCAATAACATACTATTGAATTAAAAAAAAAAGTTGCAGAAGAATACATACAATGTAATGTTGTTTATAAAAAGTTTACTCCTTAGGTTTGTGTGCACATATAGAAAAACATGTCTGTTAGCTTCAGGTTAGGGGTGTCCTCTGATGAGGAAGAGAGGGCAATGGAATGAGGGTGGCAGGATTCAACAATGTCTTTATTTATAAATGTGCCAAAAATGTGCCAAAAATAAATGTGCCAAAAATGTTCACATGTTAAAACTGAATAGTTGGTACATGGGTGTTTGTTATTTTATTCTCTGTACTTCTCTGTATGTCTGAAATAGTCTCGCATTTATAAATCTTTTCTTTTTAAAGAGAAAAAGAAGTTTTAAAGCCCAATGATATGACTACTTCTCTGAGACTTCTATCTGAACCAATGCTAAGGATGCTCTGAGCAGACAAAGCATCTGAGAAGATCTTTGGCATCTGATGAAGTTAATCCATCTGGCACCAACCTGCAAACCTCCTATTAAAAGAGCACTGACAAACTCAATCACTTAAATAGACAGCACTAGAACAGGTGCTTTTAAATTAAACTAAGCCCTTCCTTAGACAAATAAAATAAAATCTTCAGCAGAAACCAAGAGCTAAACTTTAGAATCACTAACACCAACATCATTAACCCTTGTCCAATCTGAATTAATGAAAGCAACTGTGCATGCCTAAAGCATATTTATCTGACATCATATTTAAAATTTTAAATATATTGGGATATAAAATAGTGGTGTCTATATATTTCTTAGTTCCTAAACAGAGGAAATTATACTCAACATGTAATTTCTTTCTCAGAGTTCTTTCAGGCACCAGAAGCACATTCCAAGCAAGACACAGATCCAGATTGGATATTGCACCAAGTGAATTCACACATACTCCCCTTCCCCTGAATGCTCACAGCCTAGGACAGCTGTCGGTAGCCATTCCCGAGAAAAGCATTTCTGAATGCAACAAAAAAAAAGACAACAAATGTTTAATAAGCATCTTCTAAATGCAAAGTGCCATACTAGGTAATAAAGAGAAAAAGAACATATATGCTATAAATTCTACTATGAAGTTTATAATATAATAGAGCTAACCATACACCTATCCAACCAGCCAAACATCCATCTCTCCACTCATTTACACATTTACCCATTCAACTCTCCAACCTCTATCCACTCAACCCTACGTCTTTCCTACACATCCATCCCTTCAACTCTCTAATCACCTTCCTTCCTTTCTTTTTTTCTTCCTTCATTCCATTTATTCATCCATCCACCACCCACCATTCTATCCATTTATCCATTCACCATTCATTCTACCAATTCATCAATCGTCCATCCATTCCCCATTCATTCTATACATCCATCGATAGTTTATTTAGGGTCTATGTAACAGGCCTTGTTCTGTGTACTAGGTAAATGACGGTAACGATGACACAGCAAGATGTCACGGGTTTTGCCTCCCACACATGCTAATATCCCCACTAATATCACCAGACCCCAAGTATAATATAAGTAAATACAATAGGCTTGCTAAGTAAACTGAGCTTTAAAGCAAGTGCTCCAGCCACCCGCAACCACATTGGTGGCACAAAGGTCCTTCAGATACAAAAGTTCTGGGGCCTCCACTAGGTGATGAGCAGATCTCTTCCTTGATGGATATACAGATATTAAATAAACAATCAGGTTACCAGAGAGTAACGGGTGGGGGGCGGGGAAAGTAGACGGTATAAAGGGGGTCAAATATGTGGTGACAGAAAGAAATTTAACTATGGGAGGTGAACACACAGTGTAAATATATACATGCCTTATTGTTAAAGTGTACAGATGAAACATATTGGATTTCGTTAACCAATGTCACCATAAAAAATAAATTAAAAAAAATAATAATGTAAAACAATAAAATTTAAATAAATGACTGAGCTATTAATAATAAAACAATCATACAAATAAATACGTATTTATAAGTTGTGCTAAATTCTATGAAGGAAAATATCTCAGTTCTATAAAGATGATAACATTGCAGGGGCCAGAGCACTAATTATAATTAGGGGGCCAGAGCACTAATTATAATTAGTCATAGGAAAGCCTCTATGACTTGGAAAAACAATACAAACTCACAAGAAGTGAACCATCACCTCCCAAAGGGGTTTAATGTAGGACCAGGGGTTTATTGGGTTTGCCAAATAAATGAGTAGGTGCTACATGTCTCAGAGGACAAGGAGCCCACTGTAGGCTGCAATGGCTTCTTGGAGAAAGAGGTGCCTGGACCCTAAAGAATAAATGGAATTTAAATAATTGGAGGGTGGGAGTGGGTAGGAATGTTCCTATTTTTAGGGTGGTCCTCAATAAACAAAAGTGCAAAAGTCATTCATTCATTCCAAGGAATCTGACTTTTTTGTGCTAAGGACCACTTTAGCAGGCTGGTGAAGCCTTCAGATTCCATCTCAGAACAAAGGCATTAAATGACATGTTAAATGTGACATGTTAAAAACGATATGTTAAATGACTTTAAATATATTGAATTATAAAGGAATCTAATTATACCAAAATACAGTCATAAGAATAATTTTTTAAAAATAAATCCATGATATATATTTAAGTCAATATTATGTAAAATAAAAAGATCTATGCTATGTGTACTAACAATAAGCAAAGTGGTTTGATGAAAGTAAACAATCATTCTAAGCTATCTGTAACAATGGTAATTTGATATGAAAATATAAGTGATTTCTCTTGGTGAAAAAAATTAGAGAACTTCTAATATTTATATGGTTTGTTGCTACCTTGCGAAATTAAAGGAATAAAAATTTCAGTTAGATGCGAACAAAAATAGATAACTTTTCCCACATCCAAGTTTACAGACCACTGAATTCTTTCCACACACCACTTGGGGGCCCACGGACCCCAGGTTAAGAACTCTTGCTTTCTGTGTTTAGGTATTTAGGCACTGATTCATTCATTTATTCACTCGTTCATTCCCATATTCCTGAGTCCTTATGACATGTTTGACATTGTAGTAAGTGCTGGGAACACCCTGGGACAAAAAGACAGATGTCATCTCTGCCCTGGCAAGCTTACGTCCTAGTGGGCAGAAACACAGAAGCCGGCAAATAAAGACAGCTATAGATTGTGATAACTGCTGGGATGGGCATCCACAGGGTGACACAATAGAGGTAAACTGGTAGGGAGACAGGAAGTACACTTGGCGTGAGAACCCACGAGGCATGAGCCACGCAAGAGCCTGGGCCATCACAAAGCAGGGACAGGGAAATCAGAGCACAAAGGCTCTGTGACAGGGGAGGAGCTCAGCTGTCTGAGGAACAGGGAGAAGGCTGGAAAGAAGACAGCAGTAGGAGAGGTCAAGATGAAAGCAAAGACGGGGCAGCCGCTGCGTGATGCTGGACCTCACAGGCCGTGGGAGTGGGTCTGGGTTGTACTTTCAGTGCGACGGATAGCTACTCAGCTACCTCAGGCAGGGGAATAACAGGATATGATTATATTGTTTTAAAAGATTTCTCTGGATGTTGACTAGAGAATGGGCTGTAGAGGAAGAGATCATTGGCCAAAAAAAAAAAAAACACACGCTTAGAGGCTACTGCATTCCAGAGGCAAGAGTGGCTTGGGCCAGGGCTGGCGTTAGGGTGAGGCAAACCAAGCATTTAAGGGACAAAATTTAAGGAAGTTCTCACTCTCGGGGCCATGCACATACAGGGTTCAGCCCCGGCCCGCACTCGTGTTGGAGATGGAAGGATATGCACAGTTTGAATATGTGTTTTGGAGGTAACGAGCAAGATAGGAGAAAATTTTTTCCGAGAATGTCTAAAGTTCAGAAGTGAGTAATAATTTTAGAAAGGAGTTTATGCAACATGTTACAGAGGAGCTTTGATAAAGGAGAAAGGACTTCTGACTTTCTCCTGTAGCTAATGAAGAGTCACGGAATTAAATGAACAAAATTACATACACTGTCCTGACAAAACACTGTGGAGCTACAGCAGCCACTCTGGACAATGAAGTAACTTCAGTGATACAAGCCATATGCTTAAGGACCGAAGAGAAATACAGAAGGAACCTACATTTACGATGACACCATGCCAGCTCTGAACCACCCGCCTCCAGACTGCTCTAACCTAGGAGGAAATAAAGTTCTGTTTTCTTTTGGCAACTGATTCCAGGTCTGTCTACCAGTAAACACAATTCTGAACCGATTGCGAGTTGCAGGAACCTGCCCACAATGCTTATAAAAATCCAAATAAATAGATTCCTCTACATACTCATTTCCACTCATTCACTCTGATTTAAATACTGTCAACTGTGTGTCTCACTTTGGTTGACTGAGTGCCATCAGAGAGACTTTTCTCCCTCGTTGCTTCCAAAAGAGGCTCTCAAATCCACAGTAAAATAACTCTGAGGCAGAGAGAAGTGGTGTGACATTATATACGTCATTGTAAACTCTTAAGTGCCTCTTTTCTGACTCTGAGAGAAGGTTAGTAGTGGCAAAGGAACCAAAAAGGCACGGTGATGAATAGAACATGTTGGAAAGTGGCTGGGAAAAGAAACAATTAATGAATGTCAGCTCCGACAAATGTCAGCTGTCAATCAAACGTGGAGAAAGGAAGGTATTCCCTCCAAAAGTGGTGAAGGGGACACCTTCACAAACAGAACCCAAAGTCAACTCCAGCTCGGCAGCAAAATGGACTGTATTCAGCCAGTGTCTATTGTTTTGTAAGGCCATTCCATCAGCTTCTCTGCTGAAATCAAGGACATGCTGGAAGGAACTTTTGAAATCATTTGCTCAATGCCCCCACTATAGAAGTGAGGAAAGTAAGGCAAAGTCACGTGGAAATTTTGTGGCTAGGATGGGACAGGAATCCACGTCCTACACCTACTGACTTCTCTATTGATATACACACATCTGAAGCTTTTACCTAAAGCAGAGGTGAGCGAATTTTCCTGTAAAAGGTAAGATAGTAAATACTTCAGATTTGCAGGCCACAGGGTCTCTGTTGCAACTACCCAAGCCCTATACTGCTGTAGCACAAAGCAGCCCTAAAAAACACTTAACTAATGGGTGTGGCTATGTTTCAAAAAAATTTATTTACAGAAATAGGTGGCCAGCTGGATTTGACTCATGGACCACAAGTTGCCATCTGCTGACCTAAATCATTGGATCAGTGTGGTTGCTGGACCAGCAGCATTAGCAGCATCTAGAACTTGCTAGAATTGCAAATTCTCAGTTACCTTCATCCCCAAACCTAATGAATCGGAAATTCCAGGGATGGCATCTGGAAATCTATTTTCAGAAGCCCTCCAGATGAGTCTGACACCAAGATTTGAAAAATCACTGGGCTATAATCACAGCAGTCATTTCTTATACATAGTCTGGTGTTTGGCTCCTAGTGGGTACCTATGAGAGCAACTACTAGCTTCCCACCCCCAAAAATCTATTCTCTTCTTCTTCCTTATTATTAAAATCCCAAGTCTCAGCTGGACTTATGGCTACTCAGAATAAAGCCTACATTTCTACATTTTTTCAGGCTCCCTTGCAGCTAGGTTTTGCCTTATAACTAAATTCTGGCCAGTGAGACATAAAGTAAGTATTACGTGCCAGCTTCTGGAGAACTTCATTAAAAGATAACTTATATACACCTGTTGCTTCTTTCTCTTTTTTCTGTCCACCTTCCTGAAATGTAGACAAATGGCTAGAGCTCCAGTCATATTGTCCCAGGAGATAAACTTGAGAATAGAAGCCATCTAGGAAGGAACTATAAGACAGAAGAAATGTGTGTCCTTGTCATTGTGTAGCCATCTTACAGGCATTGAGCGGTCCACTGCCAGGCTTCTTTTATGTGAGAGCGGAATAAAACTGTCTCACTAAACCATTGTTAATTTCAGTTTTCTGTCACAAACCACCAAACCTAATCCAACTGGTTTAGTGTCCAGTGACTATTTGTTGAATGAATAAATCAACTGAAAGCAAATTAGAAGAACTGGATCACAAAAGTTACAGGGGGATTTGATTAGCCAAAACAATTTTTCGAAACACGGTGTCCATAGGGACCAAAATAATAAAAAGAACCACAGTAGGTGGTAAAAACATTGGAAACCTCCGGACATATGGTAGCCTTCATTTCTTTCATTGCCTACAGCCAGGCTGATAATGAAGCAAAAGCCCTCTTCTCAGACTCCCCTGAGGAGGCAGCCATTGTAAACACGACCCCACAGTCACCTCCTTCTGGAAGTCTTTCCTAATTAGAGCATTCCTAGCATTCTGGGGTTTTGTGTCTCACAGCAAGACATAAAGGATGTTCTATCTGGCTTCATTCGATTCACATAGACATATCATTTTGCAATGATTTTCAAGTTTCTTCTCAAGCACAGTGCTTTTCACATTCATGGTCGGTTTTTCAATCAATATCTGTGGAACTGAACTGATTTCATTGGGAGGTGTTTTGTTTCTCCTGGTAGAACAGAAATTCCTTGAGAAGCTGGGACTGCCTTTTCTGTTTGTCCAACACCCCACACACATTAGCCACAGCAATGTGCATGAGCTCTGTCCCTGGGCACTACCCCTCCTCGGCCCATCTTGATGCACCAGAGCAGCATCGACCCCGGCTACTCTTCATCTTCGCTTTCTGGGGACTGAGGCCCGGCATGATTCCCAAACCCCACAACAGAGATCCTCAAACATTTTCAGTGAGGATCTTATTGATCAACCAGAAAAAGGTGGACAGTTTTGCTCCGTGACATCCCATCAGCTACCTCAAACTGATGCTTCTGTCTACTGGGCATGCCTTTATATTACTGTTTCTCAAGCCTTTATTAACACCCTCTTGATTAACATTTTTAAACAGCTTTATTAAGATATGAGTGATACATAATAAAACACACATATTGAATGTATATGACTTGATGGCTTTGGACACATGCATACACCCATAAAATCATCGCCACAATATCGAGGTAATAGACACAGCCATCACGTCCATAAGTTTCCTTGTCTCCCTTTGTGGTCTTTTGTGTGTATTTTTTTGTTTTGTTTTGTTTATAGTAAGAACACTTAAAATGAGATCTACTCTCTTAAATGTTTACGAGCTCGAGGCAGAATTGTTGACTACTGGCACCACGCTGCACAGCAGAGCTCTAGAAGTATTCCATCTTGCATAATTGAAACTTTATGCCAACTGAACAACTCCCCGGTTTGACTATTTTAGGTACCTTATATAAGTGGAATCATGCAATATTTGTTTATCTGTGACTGGCTTATTTCACTTAGCATAATGTCCTCTAGGTTCATCCCTCATGTCACAAATGACAGGACTGCTTTCTTTTTCAAGGCTGAATAATGTTCCATTGTACCACCTTTTCTTTATCCATTCATCTTGATACACATTTATAAACTCACATATTTGAAAGCTCAAGATGAATTAATATTGTGAATTAAAACGTATCAGGTGACATTACTGTTCAGTAGCAGCTGTGTCACTACCCCAGGATTATTACACACATGTGACTCAACTGAAAAATTTTTGTTTCGCATACTATTCTCCGACTCTTGCTTGCTCAGTCTGTTTTGACCTCTCCATATGCTTTAGCAAAACACCAACTACTGTTTGATCCCATGGACCAAACTAGGGGGAAATATCAAATGTCTCAGAGCAGGATGATAACCAGCCAGTTGCTGATGGCTGGCATCCATTGGGTCAGTGCGTCCATTCAAACTGACCAGCGCCTATGCCTGAGCAATTGTTCAACTTTTTTGAGTATCGCCTACCTACAGGGACCAGAGATAACATAAATTGGAGAATCCATAATAGTGTAAATGAAGAATTGAGTCTATGCAAAAAATTACATGGAAATTTAGCAAAGTCTGGTGATAACATATAAAAAGGCTCTCTCCACAGCGTCTCACACAAAGTAGGAATTTAATAAACGTCTGGTGCAACTGTGAATTCATACACGCCAATAAGTGCTATGCTTGACTTTAAGGTAACCCACCTGCCTGGCACTCGTTGGGAGAATTATTAACCATCATTAAACAAATATGTGCCTGCTGCTGCCTACCCAGGAGCCCACTGAGTGGAGAGGTACTGACATGACAAACAACTTGTTAGCAAAATAATGTGTCTGCAATTCACAGCATCTACCCTTACAATTTTTTATTCGGGGCTCTTTGTTAAAACCACAGCTTTCTTCCTCCATCTGACAATTTAATCCATGTGCCACAGAGATTTCCCTACTTCAGGTTAATCGCTGCCCATGTCTTCGAGGTGCTCCCAGGATCCACCCACCCCAGAGTGTATTTAATGTATATTTAGATCACACTGTCATTTGCTCCCTGTGTGACTGTGGGCCAGTTACTTAACCTCAGTTTCCCCATCTGTAAAATGGGCCTAATAATAGCTCCTACCTCATAGGGTTTTTAAAGGACTCAATGAGATCATAGATATGAAGCACCCAGCATGGGGCCTAGCATGCAGCATGTCTTCAATAGTGTTAATAATTATGGAGGGTCCCGTTGGCCACTAAGCATAATGCTAAGTTGGAAGAGGGCTGGATACATCACTTACTCCAACCTCATCCCAAACCGAGACTATACTTACAGCATGCTGACAGTTACCTGGCCATAACTTAAAGGTTGTTCCTTGAAGGAAAGCTTTTAGAAATGGCTTTAGACATCATGATTTCGACAACCAAGAAATCATTTCTCTTGTCCTCCTGACACCTTCTATAGACACTCACACCCCCGCCCTGTCTTAGAAGCTGCACGGAAACATCCTTCAGGCTTTAGAAAGCAGACGATGCTCTGCCCTGACACAGGATTTCATATCTCCCAGCACTGAAGCGGGAGCCTGACAGCCTTCGAAGTTTGGGATGTGTCTCCCTCTCTGTGCCTTTCGGGGGTCTTTACTTCTGCTACACTGCACTTCTGGGGAGGACTGGCTGAGCACTAGCTTATGAAGTGGCCTCCAGGTCCTTCCCAGACTCTGATCCTGTCTCATCGCGTCCTTCTTCCAGAGAGATCACCAAATTATTTATCTCTCTGTCATAAAAAGGAGAGAGGGAAGGAGCAGTGGAGAGTTTCAAGGTTAGTGAATGTTTTGCAGAGTCAAAATGGTATGTTGAAAATGGATGTGTGCCAAAAAAGGAGCGCTAGGCAAATATAAGACAGCATCACGGCCGGCCGAGACAAAGCTATGGGCCGTGCTAGGCAGCATCACGGCCGGCCGAGACAAAGCTATGGGCCACCTCATTCCCTCCACTGCATAAGGCTTCACTCACGATCGCTTACTCTGTTTATAAAAACAGTGAGCCACAGAGAAACCAGTATTCTCACCCAGGGTCTATTACTCTGAGACCCTTGGATAAGTTACTAAACCATGTCATGCCCCCCTTCCCAATGTCTGTTAAATGTAGTAACAGAAGGTCGCCTCACATAGGATTGAAAGGATTTAATGAGAGAATGTATGCACGGAGTCTAGGCCTGCCACATAGTAGACATTTAGTAGATGTTGGCTTTAATACTGATTTATAAGACCAGCCCATCATAGCAGCACTATTTACAACAGGCAAAAGGGGAAACAGCCCAAATGTCTACCGACAGATGAATGGATAAAGAAAATATGGTGTATCCATACAATGGAATATCTCTTAAAAAGGAAGGAAATTCTAACCCACGCTACAACATAGATGAGCCTTGAGGACACTGTGCTAAATGAAACAAGACTATCACTGTGTGATTCCACTTAGATGAGGCACCCATAGTAGTCAAAATCATAGAGACAGAAAGTAGATGGTGGCTGCCAGGGGCTGGAGGAGAGGGAATTAGTGGTTAAGGGGTATGGAATGCCTTAAAAAGGAAGGAAATTCTAAACCACGCTACAACATGGATGAGCCTTGAGGACACTGTGCTAAATGAAACAAGACTATCACTGTGTGATTCCACTTAGATGAGGCACCCATAGTAGTCAAAATCATAGAGACAGAAAGTAGATGGTGGCTGCCAGGGGCTGGAGGAGAGGGAATTAGTGGTTAAGGGGTATGGAATTTCAGTTTTGCAAGATGAAAAGGTACTGAAGACAGATGATGGTGATGGCTGCACAATAAGAAGAATGTACTTAATGCCTTAACTGTACACTTAAAAATATTTAAATGGTTTATAAAAGGAATAAGAGGCCAAGGAATGTGAAACAACCCCCCAGACTTTGGCAGGGAATCAGGGTGCGGAGACAGCATTCCAGTGCTCTTCCTCCTCGCCTCCCATTTTTAATTTCCAAGGTCATGAGAAAGCGGCCCTCGCCGAAAATAACCACTCAGCAAACCCAAAATGATGCAGGCACCTAAGGTCAGGATTGGCGGATGCAGACCACAATCAAGGTTAGAGATGGGGTATATTCTAAAACTGATGACCACCACTCACTGGGACAGCTCAGAATTGAATTAGTTACAACCCAAAACTCTAAGCTAGAAATCTTCAGGCTGCTCCATGAAGGGTGAAGAGAGAAATTTCCATACTTGGACCAGGAAGAAGAGGGTCGACACTGAAACCAGCTTTGCTCAGCAACCAATGAACTATCCCTGTGTTAACAAGAGGGATCTCCATGGGTAATAATGATGATATGGAGCAAATACTGGATACCAGAGACTTTAAATACATTACTCCTAATTGTTATAACCGCCCTGAAAGTTAAGTACAGTCATCCTCCACCTCTCCGGGCCTAAGTTTCATCTGAAAACCGTGCAGACCTCATAGGGCAGCTATGAGGCCTAAGTGAGATTATCCACAAGCACGAAGGAAGCGCTAAAGAACGAGCAGTCACAGCAGTAAGCACAGACAGCTCACTCTGCCCTCTTCTAAGCCGCCTGCTGAAAGTGAGAAACTCTCCACTCAAGGCCACTTGCTATGTCTAGAAAGGAAGGTGAGGACTGCTAAGGAACTCTCAGCTCACCCCTTCTACGAAGCTTTCCCTGACCGCCCCCCAAAACTGGGCCAAAGGGCCTTCCTATGACTACCCTAGCCCCTGTGCTCCCCTCTATCCCAGCACTTGACATACTATGTAGTTAATGTAATTATCATTGACTTGTGTGTCTTTCACAAAAACACCTAGAAAGTGGGGACCAATTTGTACCCAGCCCTCAGAACTGGCATACTCCCTAGGATTATAATATGTTGGATGAACAGCAGGATGGATAGATGAACAGATAGACAGGTAGATGGATGGGTGGGTGGGTGAGCGGATGGGTGGAGGATGGATGGATGGATGGATGGATGGATGGATGGATGGATGGACGAACAGATGGATAGGTGGGTGGGTAGGTTGATGGGTAGATGGGTAGATGGTGAGTGCATGGGTGGGTGAGTAGGTACATGGGTGGCTGGATGAATAAGCCAAAAAGGGAGGCCTATCATTAACTGGATCCCCTGGCTAGGAACTCACTCACATTCTGTCTAGCATACACACTCTTCTCTAATCCTTTCTCTTTCTTCATCCCTGTGCTTTAAAAGACACTGCATTTGGGCATTTTTCTGTCCAAAAAAAAAAAAAGCAGGAAATAAATTTCTACTTAAATCTACATAAAACACGGAGGAAAAATTCACACTCCATCTCTGAATAAAGAAAGGCTAGGAGGCTAGGCTGTTCCAGCGGTGGAGCCATGAGTCTGTTTTGACAAGTTATCTCCTCTTAAACACACTGGTTTCTTTCATGCTAAACAATCAGATGTGTTATTTAGGCAAAGGAAAAAAAATATATTGCACATTTTCTCTTCAGCCTGTTAGCATCCATGCCAATGATATAAGCATCTGAACATGGGCCTGATGTAAAATAAACCAGGAAAGCAAATGTTTATTGCAACACTCGGAACATCGCCATCCATTTGCTGCAATCCCAGAGGGATATACGAGGAGGACCGCAGGAAATGGGAGGAGGAGGAGGAGTTCACAGAAAAACAGCAGCTGTCGAAGAGAAATGGGGTGGGTGGGATTGGAGGAGAGGGGCATAGGAGAGGCTGAAATTATCCACAGGCTAAGCCATTGGTTCTCAACTGGAGGCTAGTTTGGCCCCAAAGGGACATCTGGCAAAGTCTGGAGACATTTTGGTTGTCATAAGTTGGGGAGGGTGATATTAGCATAGAGAGGGTAGAGGAAAGAGTAATTGAGATGGTAGGTGTATAATGCACACAGTAGGTGCTTCAATGAATGTTAGCCTAGCATGCCTCCCTGTCCTCCACTTTTCTAAAGCTTATTTATTCTCTAATTCATTCACTCCTTTAACCAATACGTATTGAGTGTCTACTATGAGCCTAGACACTGGGTATTCAACAGTAAGTAAGAAAGGCAGGGTCCCTGCCCTCATGAAGCTTATATCCCAGCAGGAGAGGCAGGCAATTGATAATGTTTAAGCCACACTTCTGATTAGTGCCATGAAGGTAAAATACAGGTGCTAGACACTGAACACCTGCGGGGTGGTCAGAGAAGGCCTCTCTGTGGAACGGAGAGTGAAGCAGAGATTCGAAGTGCAGCAGGAGCCAGCAGTGAGAAGAGAGGGTTTTTGTTTGTTTTGTTTTGGGTTCCAGGCAGAAGGACCAGACTATGCAAAGATTCTAAGAACACACAGGGTGTGTTCAGAATGGATGGAGAGCCAGAGTGTTGCAGCACAGCTGGCAAAGGAGAGAGGGATGCGAAAGGTAGGGCCTTAGAGGTGATGCGAAGGCACCTGGATTCTAGCCAAAATGTCATGGGAAACCCTTGAAGGAGAGAAGTCACCCGGCTGCAATGGGAAGCTTGGATTGCAGAGGGATGAAGGTAGGAATAGGGAGACCAGTAAGAAGGCTACTCCAGAAGTCCAGGTGAAAGATGCTGGTGGTGGTATGGAGATGCGCAAGAATTTGAGGTATTTGTTTGAAGAAGAGTAATTATAAATTGTACTAGTCTGCTGATGGGGGAATAGAGAAAGGGGACATCTCATTGCCCATTGGGTAGTCAGGCTGTGTGGTCAAGGTTAAAAGACAGACAACTGCCACCAAGGGACAAGATCAGGGCATGATTCAAGGTCCCTGGAACCAGACAACATGCACACCAGGCTCTAGTGATCCAGCGTTTTTTTTTTACAGCAAGAGGAGAGAGAGAAAGAGCACATGAGACTGGGTCCCTTGCAAAGTATCGGTGCCCCATGGCCCGGGATCCAGTCCACAGCCATGTCTGGAGTGTGGCGGCACATACCTCATTCCGCACTGCAGTGCAAGGATGCTCATCCCTCCTTGCCAGGAACAGATATAGCAGCGGGGGGTGGGCAGGTGCCATGCAGCACACGCTTAAGCGGAACAAAGAAGTACACACCAAGCCCAGCACAGGGAAAGATATGCCCAAGCGAGGAGAGCTGTCCAGCACAGGCTGTGAGGGCCCTTCATGTCTTTGCAAGGAAGTGTTCCAGGGCCCAGGCCACTCCCATGCAGCCGTGCAGGGTTGGAGCAAGCTTCAGAGGGCTGCCTTTCCCAACACGGCAAAGCAAAGGACAGCTCCCAGGTCTTTGACTTAAGCAGCTGTGGGGATGGTGGGTGCAATGACTGAGGTGACAAAGACTTAGGAAAAGACAGTTGGGGGCAGAAAGGAAAAGGAGAGACAATCGAGAAACAGTGCCTATGGGTTCCCTCCAGTCTGTCTCCCCCTAACCCCTTCCCTTTCTCTAAGTTCAGGGACAATGTTCTCAACTCCAGCAGCTCTAGAATTCATTCACATATGGGACTCTGACAGCAACATCTTCCCCTTCTCTACCCTAAGGGGTAGCCAGAAAGTCTGACTCATCACCATCATCTGGGGGGAAGTCTCCAAGCCCCACCCTGAGCATGGGCCCCGGAGACACCGGCAATGCTTTTGAGGTACCCCAGTTGCTTCTATGCCACCAGGAAGCACTCAGAGCCCCCTGCATCCATTTACCAAGCCTTCTTCTACTCTCACTACTCACAGTGTAGTCCACGGACCAGCTACATCGTGTCTCCTGGAGCTTCTTAGAAATGCAGTCTCAGGCTCCACCTCGGATCAGCTGAACCAGAATCTGCATTTGAACCACATCTCAAGTGATTCATGTACATATTAAATCTGAGAAGCACTGGTCCACAGCTCAGAAGTCAGCCATCTATTCCTGTACATCGGTTGTTTGTAATTATGGAAGAAATGCTACCAGCGTGGCCTGAGATGATGCTGCCAGGGGCCCAAGATCCTGGTGACACTAAGATATTCATGCATTTTCCCCTCATGTTCTCTGACCACTAATCATTAGATTTTTCCAGATAGTGAGCCTTAAGTAGGTCCTTCGTTTCCTTCTGCTCCTGGCTGGACCTCTGTGCCCCTTCCTTGAGATTCTGTGAACTGGCTGTAAATTGTTCGGCGGCTGGCTTGGCCAGCTCTGCAGGCTGCCTCATATGCAGGCCATCTGGACCTATGTGCTTATAAAGGAGACATGTTCCAACTGTCCTCTTTCCTTCACGCTTGTCACTGGGGCGCTTTCTCCCATAAGGAGTCAGCTCCATTCCGTCTGTTTAGGTTTCTTTTCCTCTCTTCTCCTCCCCACTTCTCTGTGTTTGGGAGAGCAGCTAGCAAGCATCAACATGGAGACAACGTGAGAGTCCTGGACCTAGAGGTCATGGGACTCTGTGTCCTCCCAGAGTAACAGCTGTCACTTATCCAACATTTTCCTGGTGCCAGGCAATGGATAGTACTAATCAGAATGGAAAATCTAGTGTGTTGAAATTAGGAAACCAATTTAAGTAATACATACATAAAAGACTCATGGCTGGCACATGATTGAACACTGAGTGAAAACTTGGGGTGTGTGATCAGAGGTGTTGTAAAGGTATAATCATGGTGATCTATAAACTTGGAAATATTCTGAAATACATTAGCAGAAATGCAATGTAGTTAATTTGTTGGCTCACGGAGAACATGTCACTGTCAGTCATTTGAATGCAGACCCAGGAGAAGGAAGAGGAAAACTGTGAAGAGTCTACACTCTACAACTGCAATAAGAGGGTCAAGAAAGATAGCTGAGTGTCACCAGATGACGCATGGGTCTCACTAAGAAGATGGATTTGTATCTCTTCTGGTTGCCTGGACATGAAAGGCCCCTCCTCACACTCTCACACCAAGGACATTAGATAACTAGGATGGAGCTACACAGTGTTATCAGAAGCCGTGCCTTCAGAGAGGGATTGATGTGGATTTGGGGAAGGGGTTGAGTAGAGGACAAATGAAGAAGTCTCACCAGGCAGGGCTGGCGTGGCAAATGAGAGGGATATACTGCGCTTGTGTACTTGAGAGCATTTTGGACGAGGCGCCTGACCATTGTTTCCCTCGTTGGCGTGGTCCCAAGCACCAGCTCTGCCTGTCAACCTGACTGCTTGGCAGGCAAGCCTGGAGGAGAAGGAGCAGGGGTTGACACCAGCCGTGGGGCTAAATGTTTTACATAGATCATCTTGGTTAATTCTTAAGATAATGTTCTCTCTTTCTGAAAGCTCGATCACATACATACATACATACATTGATTGATTGATTGATTGATTGATTGATTTGATGTATCGATTGCATTTGATTTCATTTTATTGTGGAAAAAATACTTAACATGAGGTCTACTCTCCTCAATTTTTCAGCGCATGTAACAGCATTGCTGACCAGAGGTACGATGCTGCCCAGCAGATCTCTCGGACTTATCTATCGTGCATAACTGAAACTCAGTGCCTTCACTTCCCCGTCCCGTGGCTCCCAGCAACCACCATTCCACTCTCTGATTCTACGAATTTGACTATTTTAGATATTTGACCTCATATAAGTGAAACCATGCAGTATTCATCTTTCTGTGACTGGCTTATTTCACTTTGTATAATGTCCTCCAGGTTCATCCATGTTGTCTCGGATTGCAAAATTTCCTTCTTTTTAAGGCTGTTATTCTGGAATATGTATATAGCATCCTTTTTTATCCAGTGGATATTCGTCTGCTTAAGACAATTCTTTGGTACTTTTATGGATTCCCATGGCACAGGTGAGGAAACAGAGGGTCAGGTAGGACCAGTAGCTGGCCCACTTAAGTGGTAGAGCTAAAATTCAAAGCAGGCAGCCCAAGTCCAAAACCCATACTCTTGACCACTTTATAGAATAGTCTTCCTCAGAAAAATCCTGGTGCCACAGGTTCATGATCAGAAGGTGACAAGCTCTTTACCTGGGGGCTTGGGACATCAGTGGCTCCCTTGGGACATCAACAGACCAATCTAGCACCATCATGAGAGTGAGCAAAGATGTCTCAAGTGATGCCCTGCATGCTTAGCCAACCCCTGTTATAGGGAACTTGGAGGTGCGTGCACCCCTTGCAATTCTGTGCCCTTAGTCTGCAGCATGAGAATAAAGACTAAATTGTAACTCAGATATATGAGAAGAGATGCACTCCCAAATCCAGCTGACCTGAGTGGATTGGAGGGCTTAGCAAAGGGAAACAGCACATATGATTTTATAGCCGCCAGTCCCAGGCAGGTTATATAGCCTCTTGTTCTCAGCCTTAGCTACTCCTTGGAGCCCCTGGGAGAGCTTTAAAACATACTGATGCCTGGGTGCCACACTCAGAGATTCTGATCTGACTGGTCCTCAGTGTGGCCTGCGCGTCAAGAGGTTTTAAGGTCCCGCAGGTGATCATAATATGCAGCCATGTTTGAGGAACACAGTGTTCACCCTCTCTGGGCTATCAAGACACAAATGGGTAAGCAGGCTTTTGGAACACGCCTAACATCCGGATCACCTGGGGATCCGGTTAAACATGCACACCCCTGGGTCCTACGCAGAGAAATTCTAATTCAGGATTTCTGGGGAATGGCCCTGGACTTGGCACATCTAACAGCAAGCTGCCCGAGTGGTTCTGACACACAATGACTGTTTGCTACCTTCTAGAACTGGGTGTGATCAGAGCCTGAAGCTGGTTTTCATCAAGGTGGCTGTGAAGAAACAAACAAACAAACAAACAAAAGAAGAGCTGAGACAGATGCGGAAGCAGGCCGAGGAAACTCAGGGATGAGACTTCATAATCCCTGAGCATTCCTGACACCTAGAAGGAGACAGAAGGGGCTTGCAGGCAAGGCCCATGGGAGACAGAGCACAGGATTATGGCTGGTGCCTCTAAAACCTCAAAATGGCCAACTCATCACATGCCGGTCATTCAGGGCTGGTCTGGGAAGGGATGCTGCTGACCACGAGGTGATGGTGGTCACTAAAGTGCTGGCCTTGACTGGTCACCTAACAGTCCTCTTCCCTCCTTCCCTCTCATCCTGAGTCTGGGGTCTGACAAAGGACAGAGGGCTGGCCTTTACTTCCTCACCCCCGGAACCAGCATAGCGCTAACAAATTCCTAAGCTGCCTTGATGTCTGAGGATAAAAACAAGGGATGGAGGGAAAATGAATCATAAGCAATAATACTAGGTGCGCTTCATCAAAATTTAAAACTTCTCTGCCTCAAAGAACAATGTCAAAAAGTAGAAAGACAACCTACAGGAAGAAGAAATTTGAAAATTGTACATTTGATGAAGGTCCACTATCTAGAACATTTTTAAAAAGCTCTTAAAATTCAATGATAAAAAGACATATAACCCAATTAAAAAATTGCAAAGGACTTCAATAAATATTTCTCAAAAGACGACACACAAACAGCCAATAAACACATGAAAAGATGCTCGTCATCATAGTAATTAGGGAAGTGTAAATCAAAACCATAGTGAGATACGATGTCACACTCACTAAAATGGGTAAAATTTTTAAAGTAGAAAAGACCAAATGCTGATGAAGATGTAGAGAAAAAGGAACCCTTGTACACGGCTGGGGGGAATATAAAATGGTGCAGCTGCTGTGGAAAACGGTCTGGCAGTTCCCAAAAAAGCCAAACACAGAATTACTATGTGACCCAGCAACCCCACTCCTGGTTATGTAGTACCTAAGAGAACTTATACATGGATGTTCACAGCAGCATTAATTCCCAATGCCCCCAAAACGGAAACAACCCAAATGTCCACCGGCTCCTGAATGGATAAACAAAATGAGTCAGAGCCATGCAATGGAGCATTACTAGGCCATAAAAAGAAAGGAAGCACTGGTACATGCTACAAGGCAGGTGATCCTTGAAAACATTATGACATGTGAAAGAAGCCAGACACAAAAATCCACATATTACATGACTCCATTTACATGAAATTTCCAGAATAGGCAAATCCATAGACATAGAAAGTAGATTAGTGAGTTCCAGGGGCTGAGGTGAGGGGCGGGGGACTGGGAAGTGACTGATAATAAATACAATGTTTCTTTTGGGGTTTTTGGAAATGTTCTAGAATTAGATAGTTGCACAATGGAGTGAATGTACTAAAAACCACTGGATTATAAACATTAAAATGGTTTATTTTATGTTTTGGGAATTAAATCTCAATTTTAAAATGCTGAAGAAAGAATTTTTAAACATTTTTTAAATAGTAGGTATCATTTATCTACCAATTCCTCTTTCCTGGCCTAAGTGTTATACATAGATCGAATATCTTGTTTTACTGTTAAAAGAATCCTATGAAGCAGGTTCTATTATTGCTGAGAGACAGCACAGTGTAGTATCTGAGAACACGGCTCTGGAGCCAGACCAAATGGGTTAAAATGTCATAAAATCAGTATCTCAGAGAGCTCTCTGCAACCCCATGTTCACTTCAGCATTCTTCACAGCAGCCAAGATATGGAAATAACTTAAAAGTCCATCAACGTATGAATGGAGAAAGAAAATGAAATATTATTCATACCGCAAAGAAGAAAATCTTGCCATTTACGACCACAGGGATGAACCTGGAGAACATTGTGCTAAAGTGAAACAAGCCAGACACAGAAAGACAAACATTGCATAATGTCGCTCACATATGGAATCTAAAATAATAGTAACTCAGAAGCTAGGGTATGGGGAAAGAGGGAGATAGGAAGGAAGGGAGGGAGAGAGGCAGGGAGGGAGAGAGGCAAAGGTCGGTAGGCACATGAGTAGGTGGCTGCCAGGGGCTAGAGGGACAAGG
>NW_006435763.1:687732-693567 GCF_000325575.1 Pteropus alecto
CCGTGGGTGGATGGTAGTGATGGCATCACAGCAACATGAATGTACTTAATCTCACTGAACCGTGCACTTAAAAATGGGCAAGAAGGTAAATTTTATGTTATGTGCATTTTGCCGCAATAAAAAAAAAACTAGACAAAAAGAAACCCTCAGTCCTGAACTCACTGGCAATGAGACTTTGCATTGGTCATTTCATCTCTCTGGCCCTCCATTTCCCATTCTGTGTATTGGAGAAAGCAATTTTTAGTACCTGACTCATAATAAGTATCTAATAAATGCTGGTTATTATTATTTTCATAATCACACCAAATCAGATAAGGAAATCAGGACCCAGACAGATGACGTGACCTAAGATCTGTAGCTACTATAGATAGATCTAGGCTCTAAACCCAGGTAGAGGGACTTTAGAAGCTACCTACAGGCCCCGTGCCTCTATAAGGACAGTGAGAGAATTCAAACCTTTCCTTTTTATGACAGAAGTTCATTCTGAGACCCATCTGCAAAAGTAAAAAATGTGCCCATTGTGCTGCCTTAGAAGGGACAGAAAAATCGGAATGTTGCTCATGCAACTCAGGGCTGACCAGACCATTCTCCCAGCCTGCACCTGGAATGCCAGCAGGCAAAGTGGGTCGAGGATCCCACCCCCACAGGCCTGCCTCTGAGTCACTGGTAGGAAGCCTATCCTGCTGCTTGTGTTTATTTATCCTCTCTGCTGCATTAGGCACTGCTAAGCTTTGCAAATAAACTCACAATGGGATCCAGGGGGCTGTAGAACTGGGCCTTGACCCAAAAACCATCCACAGAAGAATGTTCACGCAGCAACATCTGCTGCATCTGTCCCACAGAAGCCCAAATCACAAACCAAGTGTGTATCCAGAGATCAAGGTGAGGACCTAAAGTTAAAACACGGGTTCAGCAAGCACATGGTTTGCCATCATGGCACGGCAGGCAGACAGCAGGTGTCAGTGGCTGTTCTGAGAGCTGGGACCTAGATCCTGTTCCTTGCATAAGAGACAAGGTAGTTCAAATTTGGTTTCAAACTATATTCATGTCACAGACCATCTGAACGCTCTTTGGGGTATGGCACTGAGAAATACAAAGAGGAAAAGACACTAGCTCAGCCTTCACAGTGCTCATGGTCTGTAGGGGAAAGAGCCATTAGAACTGGAAAAAAAATGTGAGTCTGAAAGAGTCAAGAAGACTGTGGGCTTCCTCAAAGCTGTAGCCTCACCCCTGGCTCTCCAGTGAAAATCCAGACCCAAAATTCCAACTGTCCCCTAGCATCGCCACCTGATGTATGAGTGAGTTGGCACAGAAATCATCCCCCGCCCCAGACAGGCCCATGTCCTAATCCCTGGAACTCGGGAGTTTGTGACCTCACTTGGCAAAGGGGACTTTGCAGACTGATTAAGTTAAAGGTGTTAAGATAGGGAGATTATGTGGGGTGATCTGTGTGGGCCCAATATCATCACAAATGTTCTTCCCAGTGGAGGACTTCTGGCTTTGGTCAGAGGAAGATGTGGCTCTGGAAAAAGGCACAGAGTTATTGCAGTGTTGTTGGCTTTGGTGTTAGAGGAAGGAGCCACAAGCCAAGGGATGCAGGTGGTCTCTAAAAGCTGGAAAAGGCAATGGATGGATTCTCCCCTAGAATGTCCGGAAGGAACGCAGCTCGGCTGACACCTTAATTTTAGCCCAGTGAGACCTGCCAAACTTCTGGCCCCCAAAACTAGAACATAAGACATGGATGTGTTTAAGTCACTAAGTTTGTAGGGCAGCGATAGCAAACAAATACAACATCAAACAGGCTTCTGGGCCAACGGCGGTCGCTGCCATCCAGCTGCTTAGGACAGACACCTGGAGGCACCTCTGACTCCTCTCCTTCCTCTCACTCCTCACCTGGTCCACGCTGCTATCACCTCTACCCTGGATGACCGTGCCCTTGTTTCCACTTGTGCCCTCTGACAATCCAGTATCAGCACAGCAGCCAGGAGAGCCCCGTTAGTCAGGCCACCTCCCTTATATGCCCAAGACCGCACAATGGTTTCCCTGGCAAGACCTCACTCTGTTCTACAAAGCTAACAGTCCAGCTGCCAGTTACCTTTCTGCTGTCGTCAACTTTCTTCCCAAGCCATCCTGGCCTCTTTAAGGTTCCTCCAACACATGTGAACTACCCCACCTCAGGACCTTTGCACATGCTGTTCTTGCTTCTTAGAATGCTCTTCTGAATGGTCCACTCCCTCACCCCTCTCAGGCTTCAGATATCATCCTCTCAGCCAGGCCTTCCTTGACATTGCATTTAAAACTGCAGCCTCATCTCTGACATTCTTTGTCTCTAAGGTGAATGTCTTAATAAGGTGTCTCTAAGGTGAAGATATCATCCAAACTGAGATGCTTCTGTGACTATCAATCATGACCTCGAAGCAAGAGACTTAAAATGGGACATATCCCAAACCTCCCTCCCGGATTTATGTTTCTCTGTAGCACTTATTACTTCTTAGTTACATATTTCACATGTTGATCTTGTTTATCTTCTGCCTCTTACCTACCTCCTACTCAAGAATGGAAGCATCATAATTACAGGGACTTTTGTCTGCTTTGTCCATTTCCCCAGCACATAGTTGTTGCTCAATAAATATTTGCTGAAGGAATAAATGTGTGAATGGGCCTCAGAAGAGGGGGTCTTATCCCAAAGGTGGTGAAAGCTTTGGCAGAAATAATATCTTGAAGGGCAAGCAATAACCTAGTCATATGGAGGAGGAGAAGGAGAAAGGACAGGTTAGTCCAAAAAGAGGAACTAGCTAGGCAGACATGTGGTATTAATAACAAAAACCACCACCACTACCACCAACGGCAGCCAACATGTACTGGGTGCTCTGCTCTGGTCTTAGCATCATGCCAAGCGTTTGGCGTGCGCTGCTGTATTTAATGCACATAACAAGCACACGTGGTCGGCACTGTTACTATCCCCACTGATAAAATGGAGAGCCAAAAATTAAGTGACTTGTCCAGGATCACACAGCTAATGAGCAATGGAGGAGAGAATTAAACCAGGCAGCATGAGCTCACAGATTGGATGGGTCAAGCAGATGCAGAAAAGATACTTCGAAAGTGATAGTCTAAGGAAATGCATAGACTCTAAGGAAAGTATCCAAAACCAGCAAGAGTTTGATTGGAAGTCAGCACTAGAATATGGGGAGAGGAGAAGCTAACCGGACAGGTACCAGGTTTCAGGTCTTTCCAGCTTCCAGGACCTCCACGTGTATCCAGCATTCTGAGGCCCCGCAGACCGGGCCACCACATCTAATGACACCCATAAGACGTTCTGAGATGGTCTCACAGGGACTGGAATTCAAGGACTGGAATCGGCCTCTGAGTTTTAGATGCATCCAGCACACGGATTCCCCACTGGAAAACTGGATGCTGTCACTCTTAGCGACCTGACTTGCCGAGACCATCCCTCTACCCTCTCAAAGCTGCTCGTCCCCTTGTAAAGTGAGCTCAGTGACATCTTGTCATGCGTGGAAATGGTAGCACGAGAGTTCAGCTGTGAGTGAAGGGATGGATTAACACAACCCAGGTTGTTTCTCTCTTTAGTTCTGCAAACCTCCAAGGCCGGGATGAGCATCCTCTGACATCACGGAGCAGGGAGACGTTCGCTACAGCGGGAGGGACGCGCTCAGGCCCAGATCACACAGCTCTGACCCGGCTGCCCACATGGTCCAGGAGAAGGTGTTTATCTCTCTGAGCCTGTTTCTTCATCTGTAAAACGGGGAGGCAGTGAGGACTGAACAATGTCGTGGCGATGGTTTCACAGGGGTCTGTAGACGTCAATAATCGTTAGCTTGTGCAGTTTATTGCATGCCAAATTGTGCCTCAATAAAGCCATTAAAATCGCAACATTTTAATAGTAATAATGGCGATAATGCTAAAGTGCTGAGTCCAATGCCTGAGACATCTTTATTAAGTGTGAGACACTGTCGAGCAGCAGCTGTTAGTGGGATTGGACAAGTACTGCACAACTTCACCGGCCAAGTGCCCGGAACCGTGCGGAGGGCAGGACAGCTTCATCTAGTCTTCGTGGCCGCGCCATCAGTCAGCATGATCCCCATTTCACAGAGCAACAACACGAGACTCAGAGGTCACACAGGTAGAATTTTCTGGAACAAAGTCCTCTTTCCAGCATGCACTAGTGGCACATGAAGCAAGGCATAGGAGAAGAAAGGAAATCTAAGGGGAGGCAGCCGACAGCAGCAGGGGATTCTCTGAGCACCTGGCAGCCCCCCGTTCCTGGGAGGAGGGGAACGCAGGCCATAAGGTGACAGCCCCAAGGAGATCACGGCTCCGTCACCACTGCCCTGCAGAGGCATCACTCCAGGCCAGATCTTTTCCCTTCTTCTGCTTGCAGCAGCTGTGTGGGACCAAGAGCACAGCCCCCTTCGGCAGAGCCTGAGGAAAGCTGTGGGGTGGGGGGAGGCGGGGGGAGCTGTCAGGGAGTCGAGGCTCCGTTACCCATGCAGAACTGGCCGACCTTGTGGCTCCCACTGGCAGAGTCCCCTTGGGAAGAGGCGTGTGTTGACTGACATCAGGTCAGTGGTTCTGCACTGTAACCCTAAATTTTCTGTTGTGCCTTCTAAGTCCCCAGCGTTTTTCCTCTTCACCAGCCATGGTAATGACAGTAATAAGAGCAGCCACACAGCCATGCACTCGTGGCTTCATTCACCTTAATAGCTAGGCATCGATGATGGCCGAGATTGGTTCTGTACCTGTGTCTCACCCCTCGCTTCCCAGCAAATATTTTTTGAGGACTTGCCATGTGCCAGGCTGCAAACACAGAGGCAAATATACACAAAGCCCGTGCCTTCAGGAGCCTAAATTCTAGTAGGGATTGGCGGGGAGGGCCACATGGATAAAAGTAAACAATCAAACATGGTAATGCTACAGAATGATAAGGGCTGTGAAGGAAATAAAGTGTTGGGCTAGAAAATAAGAGGAAAGAACTTACGAGGTGGTCAGGAAGGCCTCTGCAAGAGCTGGCCCTTAAGCTAAGACCTGCAGGATGAGAAAGAGCCAATGCAATGATGTTTCAGGCCAAGGGACAAGCACAGCCCCTGGCATAGGAAAGAGCGTGGCACGTTCTGGGAAGAAGTAACAGACGGTGATGATGGAATGGCACAGACATCATGGTTCATGTCGGAGAACCTGGTTCAAGTCCTGACACAGCTACCTACCAGCCTGTAGGAGCCTGAGCCAAGTTACCCCCCGAGCTTGCTCTCTGTGCTTGCCATTTCCCCACTAGCAAATGAGGTTGAAAATGGAACCTAACTCATGGAACTGTTGTGAAGATTAATCTAGTTCATTCCCGTGAAATGCTTAAAGCACAGCATATAGTAAGTGCTCAATAAATATCAGCTCTTATTTTTATCAGTCCTCTGCCATGATTCAATACTGAAGAGTATGTTCAGAGCTTAGCAGTTAGATCTGATTCACCTCTGCAAGATCCCCGTTGAGTTTCTTGTTGTGGTTCTCACTTACCAGGCAGTCAGCAAATATTTGTTGAATGAGCAAATAAATAAATGAGTGAATGGGCTTCCTGATTAGCTTATCTTTAAGCCACTGAAATGCACCATTAGGTCTCCTTATAATTAGGATTCCTTTGTTAAGCAATGCAATTCCGTCTGGAATTCTGTGTTCCTGGAATTTTGCAGAAAGGAAAGGTGGAAGGGAGACGGTTATTAACCACTGTCTCTGCAAACACCAAACCATCTGCACCCCGTTACCTAAGCACAGACCTCTGTGGGCGCCGAACTTCAGAGCCCTGAAAGTTGGCAGGGATTCCAA
>NW_006435763.1:693676-694192 GCF_000325575.1 Pteropus alecto
GGCTATTCTTAAGCTGAGCTCCGCCTGCCACAGGGAGATGAGTCATGCAGAGGGTGAAGGCTTGATGGATTTCTCCCAGGCAGAAGCTATTTATCAGGGTAGATCTGTACACCACAGAACACCAGAGTACAGAGGGAGAGATGGGCTCTCATAGGATGCTACTTAAAACAGTATCACTCCTAGCTGCATCCTTGCCCTGCAACCAGATGAGAATGCCTAAGACCCTCTCACCATGCAAACACCCACATGGAGGAGGCCAAAGGCTGTTCTTTGACATACTGTCCCCCCTTATGTATGATCAGCCCTCTGAATGGCTTACAAAATGGTTCCCAGCCACATGTCCATCCTCCACGCTCAAGTAGCCCATTCTCCAATTCCTGGCTGTATGTTCTGCCCCCATGAGCGTCCCTGCCTCTCCGTGAGACTCTAGATCTTGGAAGGGCTTGTGCTGCAGAGTTCACCTCTGCTGAGAAAACTGTGAGTTGTGCCTGAAGGCAGAATAACAGAGGTCTCATT
>NW_006435763.1:694220-714824 GCF_000325575.1 Pteropus alecto
GAGTGACATGGCACAAACAGCTTAAATGCCAGTAATAGAAAAGCCACTGTGGGCAACTTCCTAAGATTTCATACGCTTTGTCCTGAGTTGAGTGCGAGGCATCTGCACCCACTGCTGAGCCTTTGCTCATTTATCACAAGGGACAGCGAGCTGGGATGGAGTGGGAGCTGCTGGTTTATTTCCACTTGTCTGGTTTCCTTTGTTCTCCCCAAACTCCCTGGCGACATTTCTCAGAAGTCAGTCTCGGCTCGCACTTCTGAAGTGCGGCTCCTTACACATGCTCCCCAAAAGTTGCTCCAAGTGAAGGCGGCTTAATTAAAACCCACAATCAAACTGTCATTTTGTTTATGAAAAAGTGTCGAGTGGCTGGAAATGGCAGGAGCGAGCACCGAAGACTAATGCTCAGAATTTGTTCTGATTAAAAGTATGACTGAGGCATTAAGAAAGCAAGCCTCGTGATCTGGGGGCTCCTAAGCCAGATTTTCTGCGGTTTTCAAATACGACCAGGAATGGCTGTAGATACAAACGGAACTTCTCTCTGCCTAGAGGGTTTCTCTGTCTTCGAGAAGACAAAGTGTCTCGCTGGAACCAGTCCTTTTTGAAGGGAAATACACCTGGGATCTTGCCCCGCCCCTGCCTGCTTCTGAACTGGCACATGCTCCAAAGGTGATGTTCAGCAAATCCGTGGTCACACTGGGATATTAGGACGAGTAGGGACCTCAGAGGACTCCTGACCCTACTCCCTCATTTTTCAGAGAGGGATGCTGAGACATCTGGACAGACAAAAGCAAGCTCAACAGTGCTGAGCAGAAGAGATCTAGAGTCGAGGGCTTGGGGTGAGCTTCATTTCCAGAACTTATCAACTTCCAGAACCCTTATTTTTCTGCAAGGTTACAAAGCCACTGGTCTATTTTATCCAGCAGAGAAACGAGTCCTAACAAAGCCTACGTAGAAACAGGTGGCTACTTACCTGCTCGGTAAATAAGGACTGCCTCTTCTGTATCCAGTGGTACTACTTCACCCACATTTGAGACCCCTACTCCACCTCTTCTTACAATGGAATTATGAGAGGGCTTAGAAAACAGCTGTTCTCCAAGCCACACGCTTAATGCAATGATCAAGAATAGGATAGAGTGTCTCGCAGATTTGGGTAACCAGCTGTGTGGCACGCAGAATTCTAAGATGACCACTGAAGATGCATGCCTTCAAATGATGTCCTTGAGTATAGATGGAACCTGTGAATATGACAGGATATCACTCCTGTGGTTATGTTTTGTCATATGATAAAGGCAAAGAGATTTGCAGATGTTATTAAGGGCCCTAATCAGTTGACTCTGAGTTGAGCAAACAGGAGACTATCTTGGGTGGGCATGACCTCATCAGGTGAGTGCTTTAAACACGGGCTTAGGGACTGGAAGCAGCAGGTGTCTATCTGTCTGTCTGTCTGTCTCTCTCTCTCTTTCTCTCTCTCCATTGTTGGATTTGAACAGGAAGCTTTTATGAGTTCTACAATTGCAAAGAAATGAATTCCGCTAACCACCATGTGAGCTTGGAAGAGGACTCGAACCCCAGATGAGACCCCAGACCTAGCTGACAGCTGGAGTGCAGCCTTGTGAGACCCTGGGCAGAGGACCCAGCTAAGCCATGCTCAGACTCCTGACCCACAAAACCTGTGAAATAATAAATAGGTGTCAGCCACTAAGTTTGGGGTATTTCATTACGCAGCAGTAGATAGCTAATACACTGGCCTGGAACCAACACTTCCTAAAGAGGTCAAGGTGGGAATGATGTCACTGCTACCAAAATGAGGAACTGGCGTTCCTCCACGTGGGCCTCCTTTAATAATAATAAAACAGAAAAGACTTCAAAATCTAACTGGCCCATTTCCTTTACTTGTCATTCTCTTTTTGAAAATTAAAGGCCAACATGGACACCCTGGGCTGACTTGATCGCAGCATGATTAGGTAAGCTTCTTCTAAGAGTTAAGGAAAAGAGGACTCTGTTAGCATAGGAGAACAAGTTGCTCTTTGAGGAAAAAATATTTTCAAAGGAAACATGTGAGTCTGAAACCTAAAAAAAAAAAAAGAAAAAACACTACTTCAGCCAAGAAGACACTCCCACCATTTGGCATTTGCTGGAACTACAGGAGAGATGATGCAAAAGGGAGCCGACTCTGGGTGTGCAAATCTCTGACAGGTGTGCAAGACATAACAATCCTCACATCAATGCTTCCCATCCCAGACCTCAAATGGGGCTTATGCACACGAGAACACGTGCCTGGCCGCTGGGGATGGGATTAAACATTGTGAGATGGCATTTAATTAAGCACTGAACTGTTGGTTGCTGGGTGTAAGTGATGTACTTTGCGTACAGCCAGTCTGATCAGCGGACACTTCTGTTTCAGCGATGCTTATCCAATGCCGTCAAGAAGGAAATGTGAATTACTGAGAAAGGCCCAACAGGCTCTCATGCTCCCTCTTCTCCACCCTCATCTTCCACCCTTCCGCAGTCTGCATTCTGTCCTGCGCACACACCAAGCTCTCTCAGGAAGCCTTTTGCTTACAGGACAGTCTCTGCTCCCCCTTTCCTATAACAGAGGTACTGCTTGTCTTGCTTTAGAACCACTATCCAGGAAGCCTTCTCTGACTCTTCCTATGGTACGTTAGCCATCCCCACCTGTGCTCGGTTTCCTCATCTGTTTGATGGGGAGAAAACCTTCACTTCAGTTGTACAGCTGATAAGTTAACACACAGCAAGTGCTTAGAACCCAGCGACATGTCTCCATCACATAAGAAATGCTCAGTGAATAGTTCTATTATTTACTGAGCACCTACTAAGTACCAAATGGTATATGAGCTACTTGAGAGCAGAACAGGCATAAATCCCGCCCTTTTTCCCAGCACCTTAGGTGTGGGGCTTAGCACAGTCCCTCCTACTATGCTAGCCCCTTTTCAAGTCAGTCTAGCAAGTAACTGAGTCCTCGAGATCTGTCCCTGGGAGAAAAACCTTCCTGGAACCCTCCCTGAACCTAACACTGAGGTCTCTAAGACCAGAAATAAGCCCTGGTTTCTGACCTCATTTAAGATCCTTATTTATAGGAGACAAGAAAAAGGGAGATATGACAAATGTGCCTCCTGAGAAGACTATTTCGAAGTTCCAGCAAAATCTCATTTCGGGATTGGATGTGGTATGCATGCCTCACACGACCACATCTTCGTCTTGGCAGATGTCACCTCCTCTGGGGAGGTTTACATAATCTCTGTTCATTAGGAATTAATCTCTCCCTCATCTGACTGTTCTAGAGTCTGCCTTGAATCTCTCAGGCACTTTTCTTCCAAGTCTTAATCGCCAGCTGATGCATTATATATTCACTTGTTTACTTTCTGCCTCCATCCTCTGAAATGTAAGTACCTCAGGGGCAAAGATTTGGAGTTGACTCATTACTCTGTGACTAGGACCTAGGTCAATACTTGGCATACAGGAGTTGATAAATATCTGTTAAATGAATGACAGGAGGAGGAGGAGTTCATGCTTTAATAGTGTTTCTTATACACCAGGAACTATTCTGAATGTTTTATGTATATTAACTCATTTAATCATGCAACAACTCTGTGAGCTAGGTACTGCTGTTAGTCCCATGTTAGGAAGGAAGAAGCTGAGGCATGGATCATTTCAGTCACCTGTCGTGTCATACGGCCAGTCAGTTAGAAAGTAAGGATTCAAACCCAGGCAATACGATTCTGAAGTTTATGCTTTTAACCACAACACTAGAATGAATGGATGAATGAAAAACTTAATGTCTATCATAGCATGTAAATATAATGCTAGAGATTACACTGGGGGGATGTGTTTATCTGCTCCCCAGGTATCTTCTAGAATACTGTAAATCTACGTGAAATGAAATCCTATACCTTGCACACAGTAGGCACTCGAAGTATTTCTTGAACTAGATCACCAGAATTAGTGCTTCCAGATAGTCTAAGTACCTCTTCATGCAAATCCCCAGCTTTCCTTCCCAGAGAGGTTCACAATACCTCTACAACGAAGTACAATGTCTTCCTTTTCTGGAGCTTTGACAATAAGCAAACCAAAGCCACCATGCCTCACAGCGACACGACCACCAGTTTCTGGGCCATGACTGTGTTCGATACACATTGATAAAGAGTTTGGAGGAACAATGATTCCCAAAGAAATCACTGCTTCTTGATCCTTCTGAACCTCTCATTTCCCCTTGAGGAGGAAATGGACACTCCACTTGCCCAGGAGGGCAGGCAAAGCTGCGAACACATAAAACATCTATGGCAGGAACCAGCAGCTTCCTGGCCAGACTTAACTGCAAGAGAGCAAATCTCACTATCTTTACTGGCTCAGAAGCAGGTGCAAAATCATCGTGGGTCCCCAGGAGAAGTACACCATACAAAGGGGAGGAGCAGCTCAGAAGAAGAAGGAAGCAGAGAAAAAAATCTAGCTACATATCTACCTGGGACAATCTGTTTTCTCAACAGAGAAGACTGTGGACTAGGACCAGGCAGGCAGAGCGTAGGCGTATGCCACTCCTGAGTTAATCTACAGACCAAGGGGGAAAGTAGGCAGCACTGCAAGGTTGCCGGGCTCTAATACCCAGCACATTCCCACCATGGCAAGAATGGTAAGCTCTTAGCAAACAGGAATCCTGCCAAATGAATGCCTAGCTGGACACGCTAAAATGAGTTCCAAGGCTGGGAACTATGAAAATGTAGAATCCAGCTAGGGATTTGATTTCCTCTTGAACATTATCAGAGACTGATGAACCTGTAAGAGACTGGTGTGTTTGGACTGCCCTGAGATGGGGGAAGGGAGAAGAAGAGGGAGAGACAGGGCGCCTGCTATACCAGTGGAAATCAGTATAATGCAATGGTTAAAGCCACAGGCTCTGGAGTCAGACTAAGTCCACTCCAGTCCTGGATCCACTGCTTAATAATTCTGCAGCACTGGGGAAAAAGTTCATCTCTCTGAGCTTCAGTTTCCTCATCTGTAAAAAGGGGAAAACAATAATAATCACCACTATATACCTCATTGTTTTTTTTATAAGGATTTCAGTTGATTACATTATAGCTCAGATATTCACTACCCCTCTCTGCAGGATCCCTCCCCACTGGGAACCTGGAGTCCCTACTGATGTCAGGCTCAGAGCCAATGGACTGTGAGCGTAAGTGATGCGTGCCACTTCCAAAAAGAACCTTTAAGAATCATCTCATGGTCTATACCTTTATTCTCTGTGCCACGTGAATATCAATGACCCAGATGGGGGCTACTCCTGAAGCCTAAGTCCTGGCTGTAAGAAGTGAAGCGGAGCCACAACTGACCAATATAAACTGTGAGCAAGAAGTAAACCTTTGTTTGCTAAGCCATTGAGACTTTGTAATTGTTTCTTACTGAAGCATAAATAAGCTTAGACTGAATGATACAAGGATTAAATGACAAACTATATAATACACTCAATATATAGTGATATTTTCTAAGCACTCAATAAAGTTTACCCATTATTACTGTTATCAATATTGTCATCACTGGTCCTCACCCTTTTGGAGACGTCACATACCTCGTTGAGAAACTAATAAAAGCTTTGGACCTTCTCCCTTGAGAAATTACATACAGACACAATTTTGCATGCAACTACAGGTGGCTCAGACGTCTCAGGCTCAGAGTCCCTGATAGAAGTACCCAGGTTGAAAAACTCATCTTGTCATTTTGAAATAGATTCCCTAAGCATCACCATGGAAAGTGCCACCACAGACTCTCTGGGGTCATGTCAAGTAGCATCTACTCCACTTTACTATCCCCATCCCCAAGGCTCAACAGATGCTAGGGGAATGGCCTCCAAGAGCTGCAACAAGTAAGATCAAAATAAACAGCAGGGAAGTCTTCAAATAAAAATAAAGGCAATTGGAAGAGGGCAAGAGGCAGGAACGACTGTCTCCCCAGTGAGATGGAAGAGGCCCTGCAGTACCAGCAAGTCACTTTTCCTCTGAAGCAGAAACATGTGGTTCAAGTTAGATAATGTGGCTCCATATGAATTGTTTTCTTCTACTTCTGTGAAAAAATACCTTTGAAATTTTGAAGAGAAGGGAACATCTTCCACTTGATAAAGGACTTCTACCAAAAACCCACGGCTAATATCACACTCCATCCTAAAAGAATGTTTCCTCCCTAAGATCGAGAACAAGGCAAAACATTTTTACCATTTCTATTCAGTATTATACAGTGCAATTTAGTAAATAAATAAATTACTTAGTTTATTAACTAAAGCCTCCCAGGTGGGAAAAGGAGTAAAAATGTCTTTATTCGTAGCTGACATAATCTTATATGTAGAAAATCCCAAAGAATCCACAAAAGACTAGTTGAACTAATGAACAAATACTAGAAACAAAATTTAGAAAACAAGTCAATTCACAGTAGTATCAAAAGAAATAAAATCCTCAAAAATAATTTTAACAAAAGAAGCATAAGATTTGTTCTCTGACTACTATAAAGCATTCGCTAAGAGAATGAAAGAAAATCTAAGTAAAATGAGACACTCCATCTTCATGGATTGGAAAACTATTAGATTTAATACAATCTCTATCAACATTGCAGTACGTTTTTTTTTTTTTTTTTTAAAAAGTGACATTCTAAAATTTATATGTAAATGCAAAGGATATAAAATAGCCAACATAATTTTGAAATAGAATAACAATGTTAGAGGACTTACAGCACCCAATTTTAAACTTATCATAAAGCCACACTAATCAAGAGTGTGTGGTATTAAAGTAAGGACAGACATGTAGATCAATGGAATATAACTAAGGGTTCAAAAGTAAACCTTAAATTTTATCTATTGAATTTTCACAAAGATGCCAAGACAATTCAATGGGGAAAGGATATTCAGCAAATGATGCTGGGAAATTTTAATATACATATGTAAAGAAGGGAACTTAAATCCTTATCTCAAACCACACAAAAATATTAACGCAAAATGTACACACTAAAACTATAAAGCTTTTAGAAAAAAAGATTGGAGAAAATCTTCACGACCTTAGGTTATGCAAAGAGTTCTTCGACACAGCGCCCATTTTTATGAGCCATCAAAGGGAAAATGGGTAAATCAGACTTCATTAAAATTAAGATCTTTTGCACTCCAAAAGACACCATTAAAAAAAAAAAAAAAAAGACAAGCCACAGACTAGGAGAAAGTATTTTCAAATCATATATATGATAAAGGACTTGTACCAAAACTACACAAAGAACTCTTAGAACTCTATAATAAGAAAACGAACCACTAAAAGACTTAATAGATATTTCACCAGAGATAACCTACAAATGGTTAATAAGTACATAAGGTGCTCACCATTATCAGTCATTAGAGAAACGAAAATTAAAATCACAACGAAATACCACTTACATACTCATCGGAAAGGTTTAACAAAGAAGACAAGTATTGGCAAAGATACAGAAAAAGTGAATGCTCACACATTGCTACTGGGAATGTGAATTGGTACAGTCACTTTCGAAAATAATTTGGCAGTTTCAACACTTAAGTATTGAATTAAATAGAGGAATTAAAACATAAATTCACATAAATGCTTGTACATGAATGTTCATTGGGTTATTATTGATAACAGACAAAAAGTGGAAGAACCCAAATGCCCATATGTTAGTGAATGGAGAAACAAAATGTTCTATATTCATATGATGGAATATTATTTGGCAAAAGAAAGGTACAAACCACTGTAGATACATGCTACAATATGGGTTAACCTCATAAACATTATGTTAAGCAAAAGAAGCCAGACTCAAGAGGTTACATATTGTATGACTCCACTTAGGTGAAATGTCCAGAAAAGGCAAATCTGTAGAGAGAGAAAGCAGATCCGTGGTCGCCTGGGCTGGGCATGGAGACAATGACAAACAAAAACAGGCTTGAGGGAATGTTGCAGTGGTGATAAAAATGTTCTAAAACTGTCTGGTGATAGTTGCAAAAATCTGTAAATTTATGAAAAAATCATCATTGAATTTACAATGAGTGAATGTTATGAATTGTAAATTATATCTCAATAAAGCTGTAAAAATAGAGAAAGTAACTAAGCCCCACTAGCCCACCCGACAGTCTAGTCATCTACGTGGTTTGCTGTTCTACCATCCTAGTCCTTTCAATAAGGGGTAAAAGAGTTTACTCGGAGGAGTCAGAGGAGGCATCTTTGAGGTTTGACAGGGTCTGACCTCTTTCTCTCTGAATGATCCTACCCAAACAAGATTCAGGAAGAATTTATAAAGTGACGTGAGCAGCATAATGGTTGCATGCACATATTTTTAATCTCTTCGGTTCTAGAAAGGGAGCCTTGTTACAGTCCGGGAAAAACCAACCCTTATGTTGAATAATAAACTAGCATTTCAGCAGAAAGGCAATGACCTGTGAGATCTTCCTGCCTAAGCAGTTAGTCAGACCACAGAGGGACAGCGGCACCTACTGTGCCTCCAGGAAGATGAGGAGGCAGTGCATGAAGACAGCTGTGTCTTCAAGAGCTTGATACGATCCCTCTTCTCTAGAATGTCAGAACAGACAAAAACTCGCCTTTGTCCGATAAAATAACTTCTCAGTTCCAAAGAGAGACTAGAAATGGGCTTTTTTTTTTTCTTCTCAATAATTTGGCCTTTAGTAATAATGACTCTTAGTAATTTCTTACTATGTGCCAGGTACTGTTCCAAGCACTTGAGATGTATTAACTAACTTAATGCTCATAACGACTCTCTGAGAGTTCTATTTTATTCCTCTTTTATAGATGAGGAAACTAGAACACAGAGAGGTTAAGTGATATACCCAAGATCACACAGCAAGTTAGTATAATGGAGCTACAATTCAAATCAGGAGGATAACTCTAAAGTCACTTCTCTTAGGCCCTCAACTTCTTGTTCTCAGTAAATCACAAGGACTGAGAAAAACATAAGTAATCTTCAATGCCATATAAATAATCTCTCACCCTGCTGAGACCCAGAGAGGAAGAAACGCAAGTGGAGCTCGGAGTTACAGTTTCTCTCCATTGCAGGCCGGGTGTGTGCATCATAATGGCTGGGGGCGGGGTACAGTTGTTCCTGCAGCCTGCAGGTCCCAATGGAAACTGTACTCTTTTTTTCTTGCCTGGTCTTGAAAAGAATTGCCCCTCTGTCAGAAGATCTCAGCTATCAGAGGCATGTCACCAGGGCGTGTCCTGTTTCTCATCAGGCCTTCCTATCTACTGGACCACAGAGTTCAACCCTGACTTGTGGGAGGAGCCGGGCATCCACAGCTTCTTAAAGCACACAGCTAAAATTCAGTGTCACTCTCCTATTTGCCACATGGCACTAGCACCTGAATTCAAGTGACCATATTAAATCAGAAGGCATCAACTGGCTTCCTGTCTAAGACCTATAGTCCCTGATGGGGGCTGTAGTTGGGGAGGAACATTTTCTGGTAAACTGAATTCTCGGCCTAATTCTTTACTCCTTATAGTATCCCCTGTCATGTGTGATTCTGTGGTCCCTTTTATTAAAGGAAGAAGCAAAGTATATTTCCCTTCATCTAGCCTTTGGGTTTGGTCATGTGACTTGGTTTGACCAATAGAGTGAGGCAGAAGTGACAGTGTGCCAATTCTGAGAACAGGCCTTAAGAGAACGTGCATGTTTCTGATTCTTTGAAGCCTAATTACCACAAGAGGAATTTCTCGAGACAGTCGTTGCCTTCTCAGCCTAAGTCACAGCACAAACACACCAGTGCAGCCCTGAGCCCAAAGCTAATGGCGGAGCTAAGCCCAGCCATACTCATCGCTTGAAGCATTAAGGAGCTTGCCCAGCCAAGATCAGCTGACTCCTGCCAACCCACAGCTGTGCAAGTGATAATAGGTAATTATTGTTGTCAACCATAAGGGTGGTTTAGTATGCAGCAACGGTTAGCCAGTATACACTACTACAATGTAGCTTTTGCTTGGGGGGCCCAAGACTCCAGGGAGGGGATGGTCCTGGGGACCTCTGACATAGACATCACCAGAGAGCTCATGTAGTTTGGTTTCTCTCCTTTTATGAATGAGAAATATGGCCCAGCGGGGAGAACTGGTGTGTCACCTAGTGAGCAAATGCCGAGGAAAAGCCATGGAAGCACATGGTGAGAAAGCAGCCATCTGCAAGCCAGGAGGAAAGCTGTCACCAGAACCCAACCATGCTGGCACCCCAGTCTCAGACTTCCAGTCTCTAGATCGGTTAAGAAATTAATTTCTGTGGTTTAAGCCACCCAATCTACAGTGTTTCCTTATGGCAGCTCAAACTAAGATAGGAACATGTCCAAAGAACACAAGAGCCAGTTTGAAGAGGTGCTGCTTGGCCAAATCTAGAACAATTTAAGCGTACAAACAAATAATCACAGTAGTGGATTATAGCCCATTGAAAAAGTTAAGTCACAAGTCCCTACTGATAAGAATAAATAAAGGGGAAGGAAACACTCTTCCTTAGAGCAGAACACCAACTAATGAAGACAAGATACAATGGAGTTAGCAAACATCAATGAATGCTAACACCAGTGAGCAAAAACGCGTGAGGAACAGCCTATTTACAGTCTTGATGTATCGCCCTACAAATTACTTATGAGTTCCAAAGAGGGAAATAGTAACTTTACATAGAAACTGTAAACACTACCTTAACCAAGTAATCAAAATGAACATCACCAATATCAGGACCGAGTGACATCATATGCCTCCTCATGTGATGCAGTGAGAAAGATATCATATCACTGAAGTTATATTCCTGCCAAAAACACGTAAAGGAAATAGGGCAAAATGTAAACAGTTGGTGAATCTGGGTAAAGGGTATATAGGAATTCTTTCTACTGTTCCTTCGACTTCTCTGTAAACTTTACTTATATCAAAATATAGTTTTTAAAAATATATGGGTTCAGGTCCCATCCCAGATTAATGAAATCCGATTTACTGGGTGTGGGGTGTGGGGCCCAGGCACCCATATATTTGTTTTTATTTTTGTTGTTTAAGTTCCTCAGGCAATTCTAAGGTGTTTCCTGGGTTGAAAACTCCTACGGGTCTTAGAGAATTATTAAGTTCAGCAAGGTCAATGCTCTAATGCAGTATGGCTCACAATACAGTTCCCAAGCAGCAGCAGCATCACCTGGGAGCTTGTTAGAAATGGAAATCCTTGGGCCCCGCCCACACCTAATGAACCACTCTACAGGGAGGAGCAACCTGTGCTTGAACAAGCCTTCAAGTGGGCCATTATGCCCACTGAAGTTTGAGAACCATAGTCTGCACTGTTTCTCGATTACTTTAAGGGGACTGGAAGCATTCCTCTTTTCCTTTGAAATTTATTTTTAATTGTGGACAAGAACACATAACATAAAATTTACTATTATAACCAGTTTTAAATGTACAACTCAGTAGGTTAAGTATACTGACACTATTGTGCAATGAATCTCCATTTTCATCTTGCAAAACTGAAACTCTATCCCCATCAAACAACAGCTCCCTATCCACACACCGTGCAGCCCCTGGCAACCACCGTTTTACTTTCTGTTTCTATGAAGTTGATAACTTTAGATAATTCATGTAAGTGGAATCATACAGTATTTGCATTTTTGTGACTGGGTTATTTCACCTAGCATAATGTCCTTAAAGTATATCCATGTTGAAGAACGTGACAGGGTTTCTTTCCTTTTTCAAGGCTGGATAATATTCCATCGTCTATATATACCACATTGTGTTTATCATTCACCTGTGATGGATATTTGGGTTGCTTCCACCTCTTGGCTATTGTGAATAATGCTGCCATGATCATGGGTGTGCAATCTCAACTTTAATATGCATACATATCACCTATCAATAGTGTTAAAATACAGATTAGTATTCAGGGGCTCTAGGGTGGGGGCCTCCCAGATTCTACGTCTCTCACAAGCTCCCAGGTTACATGGTGCTGTGGGTCTGCAGACAACACTTTGAATAACAAAGGTCTAGATCCAATGAAAGGAGATAAAGGAATTGAGAAACATTTTAAATTAGGGTAGACCTCAAGTCCTGGATTACCTTCCCCAAATTTTCACCAACAGGCAAAGTCTGAGGTCAACAGTGAAATAGTGGATTTCACCTCTACTCTTCCAACCCATGCCAGGTACCCTCCTCCCCATGCCAGATGCCCCATCCCTTTTACTTCCCCTGCTGGTCACCACCCCATGTACGGCCATGCTACAACCACCACTAACTCCTTGCACCTGTCCAGTCTTCTGCATCATTCTCATGTCAGGCCCCCTGAGCCTGCCCAGGAGACAAAGAATCAATCTACAGAATTAACCAATTCAAGGGTGTCAACTGGAAAAGGCAGAATCCCTTCCCCGAGCATGAGGCTGTTCTACCGGTGTTAACCGTGTTGATTTTTAGGTAGTACAAGGACACAGAATTAAATAACATCAAATCACAAGGTGAGAAAGTTGCTCCCTTTCAAGTCTGTTTCAACCCTTCTGAAAACGTCAGGGAAAAAAGTCCTAAACACCCTACGACACTTGCTAATCTCTCTTTTTAAGAGAGAGCAGGCCTCGGGCTCAGAGCCTTAGGCAGGCAGCAGTCTCCAGCTAGAAATGAGAAGTGCTGTTGGGTCTTCGTTGTATTTATTTTTGCACTTTCTTTCTATTTGTGGGAAGTGATACTGGTTTCCCATTTATGGCTCTGATGCCAAGCTGCTTTTTAAAAATAAGTGTTCTTAAATTTAAAAGCAAGTGATTTAAAGCACACATTAAACAAACAATCGTAGAGATGTTTGAAGCTGTAAATCTGAAAGGAGGAGGACCCGGGCCTCTTCCCTGTGAAATCTTCACACCACAAATATCATCTCTGCGTCTTGGGGAGGCATCCCCCCTCCTCCCCCCACCCCCCGCTCCGCCCACCCCATGACCTAAGCTATGAGGATTCAGAGAAGGAGCCTTCAGCCAGACCGGAACACTCGTTCTAATAAAGGGACCAGTAGAACCTGCTTTTGCTTTTTCTTCTTCTGGTCCCTGACACCTTCCTGAAACTCCAGCTAGAAAAAGACCCTGGCCAAGTTTGCCACTGTGGGAAGATCCTGGATTCTACAAGAACCAGAGCTGGGCAGCAGCATAAATGTGGTCAGACACTTAAACCTCACGAGTCCTGCTGCATTTTTTCTTAAACTCCCCCATCTACAGGAATTTTGATCAAAGTAAAGAAGTTTCTAAAATTCTCCATTCTTATGCATCTAACCAGAGATTTCTTCCTTGACCTTAAAGACTTAGAAAGGGCCTCATTATGGGTAATTGCAAAACCATTATGAACAGCAACTACCTATTTTGAGATGACTCTACACGGTCAGTATAAAAGACACTTACTCTAAAGCTTTTAGTGTTTTCATTCCAATAGGAACTTCTTTTAATGCTGCAAGCCACATTACTATTTTAAAAGGGAGAAAGATTCTCAGTAATTAAATGCAAATCAGCAGAGCTCCAAATTCAGGGCCCTGTCTTGGAGTGCCTAGATCTAGCGCGGGGGAAACAAATAATTAGGAAAAGGAAATGGGATGGATCCTGCCTCCCTCCTCGTGCCACCTCCTCAGCAAACCAGTGCTCTCCTGGCTCAAAGAAAATGGAGAAGCAGGTGCTCTCTCACAAGGCTGGTGCTTCTGGAGCTGCTTTCTTCCAAGAGTGGGATGGGTCAGAACAAATCTGTTCATACTGTTACCCAATCCTGCTCTCTTTAAGGTTCTGATTTGTTGGCTCATTTACTGGGTCTAAAAGAGAATAGACTTAACTTGCTTCCAAGGCTGGATTCCGACGTGACTTCCTCCAGAATGCCACAGGACCCTCCCTCACTACCGGTTAGATGGAACTCTGCTTTCCCATGTATGAAGTGGGAACATTCTGAATTCAAACACCAGCACTGCAAGAGCGGCCCTTTCAACACAGTTCTTGAGCATCTGCTGTGGGCGAGACACTGTGCTAGGTGCTGGAAATACAAAGGTGAAGACAAATGAATAATTCTCTACCCTTATGGAGCCTAGAGTGCAGGGAGATGGGAGGGAGACAAATAATCACAAAAGTAGATGGAACATCGTAAGTTGTAGCAAGTGCTATTTAAGCACATGAAAAGAATTGACTAGTCAAAGAATGATGGTGGAAGGGACAGCAGGTGCAAAGAGCCTGTGACAGAAAGGAGCAGGGGGACCTGAGGAGACTGCACGAAGGCCAATATGACTCGTGCGGAGAGCAAGGGGGCAGGTGAGGGATGCGACTGAGGAAGTGGCTGAGGTCAGCCAGGCAGTACCTTGAGGACCACAGAGATAATTTTTATTGCAATCGCCACAGCAAAGGAAGCCTCAAAGGGGTGTACGTAGGGGAGAAACATGATTGGGTTTGCATCTGGAAGGTTGCCACTGGACTGGCTTCAGTGGGGAGGATGGATTGGGAGAGCAGTCTGAGGACCTGCAGTTGCCCTGGCAACAGATGCTGAGTGTTGAGCACAGCGTGAAGGTAGAGGTGGAGAGAAGTATTTCTGGCTGGTTGTGCAATGTTGGACAAGTCACTTCTCCCTGAACCTCCATTTCCTCATCTGTAAAATGGGATAATAATGCTCATAGCTCCTAATGAAATGACATGATATGTAAAGCACCTGGCCCCCCATGAGGATTCAGTAAGTGATAACCATTGTTAAGATAATCTTCTCTGCACCTCCCATAAGACCCTTGCCCATTTATACCTCTAAAAATGGTTGCTTGTCCACACTTCTCATTTCATCTGTGAGGCTTTATGTTCTTTGAAGACCCAGTCCCTGCTGGATTCACTGTATCTCAAATGAGGCTGCCCACCAGGATGACTAGAATCTAGAAAGTGTAAATAAATATTTGTGGAGGAGACTGACCTGAATGGCCCAGATGATAGCACTCGGCCAGGCTCCCTAAACATTTGAGTTTATCCATCACAGACATGCTTCTACAGAGGTACCACTTGGATCTGCCTTCAAGAAAGAACACGTCGCTCAGTCACTAGGAGCACAGCTCACTGGCAGCCTTCAATTACAGTGTCTTCAGGATCCGTTTCAGCTCTGGAATTGAGGCCATGCTCTTTCCTGCAGTCCCCAGACAGTGATAAAATGGTGGGGGCACCAGGACCTGGCCATTTCTGCCCAGCCAGTGTGGGATTCCTCTACCTGGCAGTCTCTGCTCCGGAGCTTTATGCTGGGTTGGCATAAAGAGACTTTGTCAGATCTGCATCTTGGTCTGAGACTCTCCCTTGCCTGATCTTGCTGCCTTCCTTCCTTCCTCATCTCATTTTTCTGCTCTGGCATTTACACTCGCTCTTCCCCCTCATAATAAACCTTTGCATTCCTGTCTCAGACCCAGCCTCCGCTTCCTGGAGGATCCGATGGGCATACCTTGGGGAGAAGAGAAACTAAAAGCTACAACATGAAGAAGCATCTAAAAGATAAGTAACTCAGAGCTGTCTGTGTGTCTCAAAGGATTAAAAACTCCAAGAGTTATAAAAGAGAATGGTCTAATTAATTAAATTGGCTCAAATTAGCAAGAAGCTTTCTGAGTAATAGCAGATGTTGAGACTCCAAGAAAGATTGCTCCCTGCTTTTGCCTGGAATCCCAGGGGTCATTTAAGGCTGTGATCTAGCCAGTTCTCTCTTTCTGGTCAATACCTCTCTATTCATTATTCTGGATACTAATTATAAACCTAGGACAAGAGCCTAATCTATCAGCAAGGAAAACCAGGGATGTCAGTCAACTTTACCTATCTCTGTCTTAAAAATCAGCATGGGCTTCAGGATAAAAGAAATCCAATGGAAAAAAGAAAAAAATATACATAAAATACTCCATCCCTAACAAAACTTTCAAATCGTTTGTTGGAGTGATTAGCCCAATTCTAAGAGAGAATTGTTGTTGCTATAGTTTGGGGGTTAGTTTAGTTGGTTTGGGAGAATCCACTCAAAGTTTAGTCTCAATCTCTAGGATAATCAAGCACCTTCATGGAGGCCAAGGTGACAAGCAAAACTGACAGCTTGATGGTACTCTTAAAGAGGATAACAATAGCAACTGGTATTTATGGAGCAACCAGTATGTTTTTGGGATTGGGTGAAGTATTTTCATATAATTATATACTCATCTAGTCCTCACAGGAATTCACTGACATCGGTGATATTATCACTCGTTTTTTCCAACGAGGACACAAAGGTTCAGAGAGGTTAAGTAACTTGTTTGAGGCACAGAGCTAGTAAATGGCAGAGCTAGGATTCAAACTTAGGTCTCTCCAGAATCCAAGACTACATATATCATCCTTCCTTCATTTTCCTAGATTACTCTTACGCTCATTCTCTGAGGTATTCACACACCCACAGACATACAATGGATGCTTCAGTTGCTGTATCACTGACAAGCATTTATAATCTACTCTGAGCCACGCCCTGTACTAGACACTGAAAGAAAAGAATGAATGATCCTTGTTATCAAGAAGCATAGAGATAATTAGAGGAGATGCTATGTAGCATTTCTCTTAAGTTCTTTCATGGGAGACCCACCCTCAACTCTGAGAAAGTAGATACCATCAGCAGCAACAGCTACATTTTTTTTTAAGGATGAAGAAACCGAAGATGGGAGGATGCAGTAAATGTATCCAAAGATGTACATCTAGTAATAACAAAACTGAAACCTTAACCAGGTAAGATAATATATCACAGCCTCTGAATCACCACTGCTGAAAGAAAAAACACACTCGGGGATGAGAGAAGGCTCTCCTTGCATAAGTCAGGATGCAGTTTGCAGACATTCTGCAGAGCAGAAAATATATGAGTCTCTGAAGGGCAGTGATCAATCATTTCGGCCATCTCTAGTGAGACCAGAATAGATACAAAGAGAATCACAAGCACACACAATCTAACAGTCAAGGGTATTAACTAACCTCCAGAGTATTCCTTCTTGAAATTCTATGGACATAGTTCTAGAACTTTTGGGGGCGGGGTACAAAGAATTACTAGTTTCAGCAGCTGAAGCAATACCTACCTATATGATGGGACTATTGCCAGAAGTCCTAATAACCTCACAGAAGCTGAAGGACAAGAAAGTTCATACATTTCCAAGTCAAGTTCAGTGCAAGAATTCCTGTTGCAGTCTCTTGACATTTGTTTATTCTGCCTAATGACCCTCCAATGACAACTCTAAAGTTAAAACGCTCTACCCATTGCTCTTCCTTATATTTCTTAGAGCCAGAGTCTGTCTCCTCTGAGCTCCACTCTTCCTTTAGATTCTAGAGCAACATAGAATATGTCTGCTCCACGTTGGACATGGAAGCTCTTCAAATAATCATATAGTACAGCAGTCTACTAAATTCCCTCTCTTTCCAACCTTTCTCTGCTCCCAGAAACACACACAAGTATTCTTCCATTGATGTTCTTAGGGAACTGTTTCAAGAAGCCTATACCTCTCCCCTAGTCATTTTCCTCTTAGCAAGCCCAATTCATCAATGTCCTTCTTGAAATATGAAACCTAGAAATGAGCATAGCCAAAGATAAAAATATTTGTAAAGGAGTTTTGAAAACTATATTGGGCAAAAGCAAAGGAATTTATTTTCCTCTGGGACCAAGCAAAATGCAAACTACAATTCTCTTAATATAAACCAGTTTGAAGAAACTAGTAAGTTCATTCATTCATTCATTCATTCATTTACTTGTTCATTCATTTCACAGGTCTGTGCTGGTTCTAAATGTGTAGCCTAAGAGAGGGGATGGCCATGTAATGGTAAACAAACTCAATCCTTACTCTTAGATTGCTGACATTTCCATCAGGATGACCTGTAGCATCCTCTAACCCACCATGTTGAAAAAAAAACTCATCACTTGGTCTTCTTGAATCTAAATCCCCCTTCAGTATCTGCACCACCATCCTCCCAGATGCCCAAGCTAAAACTCTGAGATTCTTGCCTCCTTCCTTTCCCTCGCAGCATACATCCAGTCACTCTACCTCCTTTACTACTCATATCCGTCCATCTACTTCTCTTTTTTCTCTCTGGCCCAACTCCTGGTAAACCCTCACCTGGACAAGTTCAATAACATCCTAGCCTTTCTTCCTGCTTCCTCTTTTGCCTCCTTTAATTCATTCCCCACCCAGCAGGCATAAGGGTCTTTTAAAAAAACAAAAATCTGATCATGTATGTTTCCTGCCTAAATAAAACCCTTGATGGATCTCCCTGAAGCAGCCTACTTACCTCTACATGGCCGAGCCTTTTCTGACACCACCAGCATCATTCCATTTCTCCACTCCCACTCCCTGATCATGAAAGGTCCTACCAACCACAGGGTCTTTGCATTTGCTGCAATGCTCTGCTCTGCTGCCACTTTCTCCTCCAACCCACATCTTTACCCAGTTAAGTCCTCAGAGAACCCTTCTTGAGCACCACCCCCCACCCCGATGTCTCCTCTCACAACAACCTGTCATTCCTAGTCATTGTAACTAAGGCAATTACAACAAATAATGTGTTGCATTGTTCATTATTTGATGTTTCTCTCCAATGAGACTGTGAGTTCTATAAATCCTGAGACTGTATCTGCCTTGCATTCCTATACATCACTCATGGCTAACACCTTGCACTGTATAAAATAGGTGATCAGTAAAAGGATGAATGGGAATGTGAAGTTAGAAAAAATAGATATGGCAGATATACACAGTAAAAAAAAAAAAGTGTGATTAAATTCCATCAAAAATGGTTCTGCTAGAGCATAAAAACTAATGTAAGAAAGTTGAGTCCAAACTCTTCCTTTTAACCAGTTTATATAGAGAGACACAACCTTGATTAGTGATTCAGACGTGGTATGAACTCTTTCTATTTCAACCTTAGGCTCCCAAAGGAATCTCACCAAATATGATGTTCATTTTTCATAGCTCCTAAAGAAAATGTCTTTTCCCGTCCTCTCCCAACCTCCAAAACGAGAGTGGGAGATGGGTAAGAAGAGAAATAGAAGAAAGGGCAAGTGAGAAGAGAACCTACAATACAATGTTTGTCTAGAGCTTTGTTGTAGGATTTATCTTTTGTTTTGTTCTTTTGCCAAGAGTCAGGCATGACAGTATTGTTCATGTCTTTATCATTCCATATTCCCATTGTGGAGGAGAGTCAATATTTTTTGTCTGTTTTGTTCGGTGATACATCCCTACTACTTCAAACAGTGAGAGACGTTCAATAAATATTTGTTAAATGAATGCTTCTGATGGGACAGTTGCATGAGAATGAGGACAAAGTCTTTTCAACTTTGTATCCCCAGACAGTAACGGAGGGCCCTGACTATCATAGGAATCCAATAAATATTACTAGGATAAATGATTCATGAAGCAATTAAATATTAAATATGTAAGTTAATTAATTCTCTTCTGCTACTGTCTTTCCATTTGATTAAATGCATTCTTTTATTTTGGGGAGCTTGCATGAGCATGGTTTTACCAAGTTCTAGGAAGAAATGATAGCACATATATATTTCTTTCCCCAATTACTGGATTCTGTGAGTTACCCACATGACAATGCCAAGTTTCTACAATGAGTCCTGATTCCCTAGAGGAAAAGTTCAAGGAATACCTATAAATAGATACCCAGCCTTGAAATCAATAAAATGATCTCTCACTTCATATCAAATCAACATTTTATACCCCACAATGTGTGCAGGTGCGTTGGCAGGTGCCAGGAACACAAAGAGAAATGGGTCAGATTTCCACACCCTTCATGAGCTCAGAGTCTACAAGGAAGATTGGTGGGAAAGCCAAAACAAAATAAAATAAAATAAAATAAAAAGATAACACGATGTGACCAACGCTATAGCAGAGGTACATTCACAGGAGCACAGAGAAGGCATAAAATAAAAGAAGCTTGAAGTCAACTTGTAATTAGTTGCCAAAAAAAGTCTTCGGTCATCTCTGCCAAGATTAAGGCAGTGCCACTCTGAGTCTGGTGCCTGTGGCCATGGTCCCGAAGGAGCCACGGTTCCTCCTGAACCTTTTCCATTGATAGAATCCTGGAGAAAGAGTTCAGCAAAAGCGGAGGCTCTGAAATAAGGACTAAGTACCTTTCCCCAGCAAAGCTGACCATGACAATTATAGCTTGAAGCCAGTCCCTGGGAGAGGAAAAGCCTTGTGCTTTGGTGAAGCTGCCAAAAACCTCCAAAGTTAACACTTTGTACTGTGTCTTTCTCCAGACATGGAAAAACGAGAGAGGAAGTCTAAGGGTCACGTCAGAGCCAGGAGAGCTTTTAGCTGTGAAGGCATCATCTGGGTGATGGGACCAGCTGACCCAACGTTAATAGAGATATTAAAAATATACAAACATAAGGAAACCACATTTAAAAATCACAATTTTTTTTGGAGGGGGGGCATTACATGCATATGAAACAAGCCATACGATAGAGTGTTTGGCAGCCAATATAAAAATATCTATATCTCGCTAGTCGTTATATTAAAATTTTTTGTAGTCATCTCATATATGGAATTATGTATTTAAAAAAAAGACTTGCACTCCCAAGCACTCTAGAAAGCATGGAAAAAATGAGGCATGCATATATCTGCATCTGAAATACCCAG
>NW_006435763.1:714843-716186 GCF_000325575.1 Pteropus alecto
GAAAGAAATTAGTAAAAGAGGTGTTTTGGGGGGGGAGGGGAGGTTTACTTTTTTAAAATTTCTATTATAATTTTTCTTTAATTTAAAAATAAGAAAAAGCTCCCAAATACTACCACCTTAACACAACCTCGCTGACTGCACCATCGCACACGAGACTGTTTATAACATCCTGCTCTGTGGCTGATTCTAAGTCCCCCGAGGGTGGGGAGCATGTAGTTTGTCTCTGAATTCCTGGTGCCTGGAAGCAGCCTGACACCTAGAAGGTATTCAATGATGTCTGTCAGATGAACGAATGTGAAGGCACAGGAAGAAATGTGATTTTTTTTAACAAAAGTAAAATGGCATTGCGAGAAGTGTTGGGAAGTCAGCTCCTCGCTTCTGGAGAAAGAAGAATGAGGAAGGAATTCAAAATACTCTTGTGAACAGCAATGCAGCCAGCAGAGTGGGAGACGGGAGGATTCGTAACTGGAGTGAGAGAAGGTAGAAATGATGGGCTGTGTAATGAGAAGTAAACCCGTGTATTATTTCATCCTTGTAAGAAACCTCCAGGGTAAATGTTGCTGTCAACTCCATTTTTAGGTAAAGAAACTAAGACAAGGGAATTGGACTAAAGACATAATGTTCACCAATGGACGTGTGAAGACTTGAACTCAGGCAGCTGGCTTCGAATCCAGAAACTCTACCCCTAGGGGTCATCGTGAAGCTAGAGAGGGGGTGGTGTGTGAGAGCCAGTGGTGAGGACTAGGCTTTTCTACTGAAGGAACATTGAACCAAGCATGCATACTTCAATCCTAACCACACAGAGGGATGTTCTTCCTGCATTTGAGAGCTGACTGGGAGATCTCAGCACAAGTCTATGGCACTGTTTCTATCCGTTGCTCCATCACTAGGTAACTGGATATGTTAGTGTAGGAAAATGGAGAAGAAAAGCAAGATGGGACTACGTGGACCAAAGGAGACCGCAGGGCAGGGCATAAACAACAGCAGGACCCCCCAAGGGGCACTATACATACAACCTCTGTTCTCCAGCTCCGGAGTGGAAATCGCCATGAGCCAACTTTAAATTCACGGCAGGTAGGTGTGTGAGGAATACTTACAAGATCCTGCTGAGTCTATTTGAACTTTACATCACCGAGTCCTTTGAATAAACACCTGTTCTCCTGCCAGTCCAGGTTAGCAAAACTGCAAAGTGCCACGTCTGGAATTTGCAAGCCAGGGCTGAAGGAAGGTGGACATGCTCTTGAGAAAGAGAACTGTTATTCTTTTGGAGTTCACAAGATCTCTGAAGGTTCTGTCCTTCCTTCCCCAGGGATCCTGGCAATCTAGAAGATTATTGAGAGGAA
>NW_006435763.1:716270-718331 GCF_000325575.1 Pteropus alecto
GCTGCAGGACACTGAAGTCAGAGGTACAGATTTAATAAATAAGAAGAATCCACTTCACAAGCAATTTTGAGTGTCTGCTATCTGCACACACAGTTCTAGGTGGTGGGGATGCAGAGGTGAATAAACACACAAAGTGCCTGCCACAGTGACGTTTACCTTCTGGTGGGAAAAGCTGATGTTCTTAGGGATAATAATATAGTTTGAGGAAGCGCTCCATATGCAAGAGACAGCTAGCTCCTGGGCCAGGTCCTTTTCGTGCCTGTCTTGTCCAGTCCTTCCAATGACTCTGTGGTTAAATCGGTTCATATCCAATCATTTTAAAGAAGAGAAAACTGGGGCTCAGAGAGTAATTGCCTCTAAGGTCACTTAGCTGGCAAGTGGCAGAGCTAGAACGCAAACCCCAGGCCTCTGGATTACAGAGCTGGAACTCTTAGCCTCCACACTGCACAGCCCTCATCTCCAAACATTGGGCTCATTTTCTGGACTTCGTGATGCGCAGCATTTGTGACTCTTGCTATAACATGGAATTCTTCTTAGCATCAGCATTCTGTACGATGGGAATAACAGTACCTGTGGCTTGTCATGGGAATCACATGAGATCCTCAAACCACACCAAGTTGGCATGCTCTGGGTGCTCAGCTGGGTTCCATCAGTTGCAAGCTTTTAGCAGCAATGATTCAGATGATCCCATGCCGTCTATGTCATAATCATGAACATCCGTGACATAAATCAGTTTTCTAAAATGTTCTCCACAAAACTTTATTCTGCCATATGCTTCTCAAAGAGCTTTTTTTAAAAACAGGTAGCTTGTTTTTCTTATTAAGCTCGTACTGTGTAACAGGCACTGTGCTGAACACTTTACACATATTAGTTCATATATCTTCCGCAACCCTGTGAGGTAAGCACCGTTTTATCTCTATTTTACATATGCAAAACTGAAGCCCAGTGAGGTTAACTAACTTGTCCAGGATCACACATCTAGTGGATGGTGAAACCGGGATTCAAGACCAGATTGGTCCACTCTAGAGCCTACAGTCTAAACCACTATAGATACTGCTAGTCCAACACATTTAGAAAATGTACGTGTCCTTCTTGGAAATCCACAAGGCCTGTTAACATGTTAAGTGGACTTATTACTGTTTACTAATATCTGAATATTCTGTAGCAGCAAAGAAAGCACATAAACAAACAAAGAGCAAATTAAAAAATAATTACACATAGGGCTGAGATAGAAAATGGGGGCAAGAGAAAGGGAAACCTACTTTAGATAGAATAGAAACATCCTTCTGAGAAGACATTTAGGCTCAGAACTGACTGGAAAAAATTTAAAAAAATGAAACCCAAAAATGGATCTTTGAAAACTTATTAATAAAATTGGTAAACTCAGACAAATTAGTCAAGAAAAAAAGAGAGGAAACAATAGCAGAAATAAAACAGGTGGCATCACTAAGACCGTTCGGATATTAAAGGGATAGTAAAGGAATATTATACACAGCTTAGAATATTTTGACAACCTAGATGAAATGGATAAATTCCTTGAAAGATGCTCTTCTGGTGTTCTGAGACCAATTTTGATTTTTTTTTTGGAGGGGTGTGGCTTTCTCATACCAACAAGCAATTCAAGTTGAACTGAATTCACCTCAGTTCTGACATTATCTACCTGGAGATAGCATCAGATTCCACAGGAAAAGGGATCGGTCTCACAAGTCTGTCCCCCCTGTCCAACCTCCTTCTTCCTCAGGTTTGATTAATTTGCTAGAGTGACTCACAGAACTCAGAGAAACATTTTGCCTATTGGATGACCAATGTGCTACAACAGATATTAAAGGATACAAATCCACTGCCTGATGTAGAGATTCCTAGGCAAGGCATGGGGAAAGGGCACAGAGCTTCCATGTCCTGTCCAGATGCACCACTCTGCTAGCACCTCTACATGTTCGCCAGCCCAGAAGCTCTTCGAACACTACTTCTGGGGTTTTTAAGAAGGCTTCATTACATAGGTATGATTAATTAAATCACTGGCTATTGGTGACTGATTTGTCCTCCAGTCCCTCTCCCCTC
>NW_006435763.1:718356-739266 GCF_000325575.1 Pteropus alecto
AACTGAAAGATTCAACCCTCTAATCAAATAGTTGGTTCCAATAGCAACCAGCCCCCCTTCTTAGATGCTTTCTGGAAGATGTACATTAACATAACAAAGACACCTTTCTCACTCTCAACACTTAGAAAGTTCCAAGGGTTTTAGGAGCTCTGTGTCAGGAATGGAGTCGAAGACCAAATATATATTTCTTATTATAAATCAAGATATCGCAAGTGTAAATTACCAAAATTCTCCCAAGAAATAGAAAACTTGAATAGCTCTATATCAATGAAAGAAACTGAACTCACATTTCAAAATCTTCCCACAAAGAAAACCACAACCCCAGCTGTCTTTCCTGATGAATTCTATCAAATATTTAAGGGGAAAAAAATAAACATGCTACATAAATTATTTCATACACCAGAGAAGGGGGAAACACTTCTCAATTCATTTTATGGGGTTAGTATTACCTTGATTTCAAAGCCAAACAAAGCCATCATAAGAAAATTACGACCAATATGTCTCACAAACATAGACGCAAAATTGCCCCCACAAAATATTTAGTGGATCAAATCTAAAAATATATAAAAAGGTGACACACACACACACACACATACATACATACATACATACATACATACATACATACCTGCTCCTATGGACTGAATGTTTGTGTGCCCCTAAAATTCCTATGTTGAAATCTTACCTCCAAGGTGATGGTGAGGCCTTTGGGAGGTGATTAGGTCTTGTGGGGGGAATCCCCATAAATAGGGTTAGTGCCCTTATAAGCATAGACCGAGAGAGCTCCCTGGCTCCTTCTGCCATGTGAGAATACAATAAAAAGATCATGGCCATCAATGAGGAGGCATGTGTTCACCAGACCCTAAATCTACCAGCACATGACCTTGAACTTCTCAGGCTCCCAAATTGTGGTAATTAAATGTTTATTATTTATAAACAACTCAGTTTATGGTATTTCTGTGAACATCCTCAGTGGACTAAAACACACATATATATATACATACCAATGAACACATATATAGAGGTAATAGAAGGAAAAAGGCTATTCGTGTTTAAATATGTACGGCAGGATTATTCATTATTTTAATTTTATTCTGTATTTACAAAAATGATGGGTACATAATACTCGGGATCAGATAAAAATAAAATAAATACAATAAATATTATTTAAAAATTTTTTTTAAAGACCAGCTCATGATCTTGAGAAGTAGAGTCCTGAAGAGCATCTTGAGAAGGAGAATTGGTTCAATCCTTCATAAAACCACAAACAGGACTGACTTAATGTCACTGTGCTCTGCAATGCTGGTGCTGAAATAAACTCTTGAGAAAGCCCCATAGGGGGACCTGGTTGGACACCTGAGAGAGAGTTGAAGGGGTTATTTTTTTTTTTAACAAGGTATGGGTGTGCAAAGCCAGGAGAACTCCAGACTCAGAGGTTCCAGCCTGGATGAAATGAAACGAATAAAAAAAGAGCAGAGAGAGAATGTGCAAGCCAGTCGCCCACAGAGGAAGCATAACCTTTGAAAGCTGATTGTGTAAACACATGAGAGGAAAGAGGGAGCTGCATCTTTTGTGTTCCCAGAAGTCTCTGGGCACCAGCCGCATCGATCAGAGGATGTGCACAGCTGGCTTGTTTTGGCGAGCTGAGAACACTGCCCACTCAACCAAAGCAAGAGTGACTTCTGCAAACGATTATGCACCCGTTGATTTCTCCAACAAGTATTCCCAAATAAAACTCAGATTCGAGGAGGCAAAATGGAGAATCCAGTCTCAGTTGATGGGGCAAAGTCAGGCCTCCCATGCATCAGATCTCTACATCGTTTTTAAAACTTTTTGTTTAAATATTTTTTGACATAAAAAGTGAGGATATTTATTTCCCTTAAATATCCCGATTTCCAATTTTTCCTGAAAACTTGGAAGAACCGACAACACTGGACCTACATTCCCATGTAGCACTCATCGGTTCACTGGCCTCTTCTCACTCATTTACAATTCTTACCTGGTTCCTTTACTGTTTCGAGTCTGTCACAGGTGTTCCCTTCCTATTTAACGTGGTGCTTTCGATCTTGTGTTGGAATTGTGTGTAAAGTAAGAGTAACCTAGCTCCAAGGGAGAGTCTAAGAGGATTCTCCTCTGGGTAAAGTACGTAGACTTTGAGACTGTTGTTTACGTGACCTAAAATTTTTTTCTCAGCTTACTTTGTGATTTCCTTAAGGGTTCAGGATGCTGGGTAACTGGTCTCCAGATCAGTGAAACACGACTGGGGCCCTTTGCTGAAGCTTCTTGTTTCATCACCAACTTAGTATTTGTCGGCATATGTGATTTCATTTGTCAATAGTAGAAGACACTTGAAAATGGTCCCACATAAAAAATGGTCCCACAGTAGCTCTCCTTATTGTACCCCCACTCCCTTATCTTAAATGTCAGAAATTCACCTTAAGGAGGAGAAGCAGAATACTCTTCCATGTGCATACCCAGGGGCTGGCTCCCCTGTAAATCACCCTGTAAACCATCCAGCAAGGCTGCTGGGGTATCTGTATTACTTACTGTCTGACAGTTGTGCCCAAGTCAACAGCACCTGTATTTTATTATGCTGTAGGTGAAATTCACTGCATACCAGGTATTTCTGAGACCTGACTGGGTTCTGCAACTGGATCCTCAGCCTAAAAAATATTTACTATGGATATTGGGGTATTTGGGGAGGGAGGAACACAATTTTCCCAGAAGTGTCTATTATTTCTTGTTCTAAACAAACATTGGCATATTGTGGGCAGAAAATATAGAGCATAATTAGGATTTTTTTCTTTGAGAATGACTGGGGTTAAAGAGAATGTCTCCAGTTAGGTTTTCTCTGGAGCAACCCTGAGACAAGAAATTGGGGGCACAAGATTCAGCTGGGAGGAAGCATGGTTAGGGAGTAGAAACGTAAGACAGGGAAGGGAAAGAAGCCAATCACAGGTACATTCCTGGTAGGGTTACTGCTGGGGACAACTGTGACTCAATCCCACAAGGGGCCTTCTGACACTAGGTGCAGTGCACGCCTCATTGCTGTCTCACTGAGCTGCAAGGAAGCTGGGATATTTATACACCAATTCTGTCCCTTGTGATTGAGGGTGGCCCTGGGGGCATTTATTTTGTGCCACTTCTGGTCTGCTGTATGCAGAAACCAGGCACAATCTTATGGCCACAGAAAATTCTTAGGCAGAGAGCTACCCATGCTCAGGGTAAGAAGCCATCATTGTGTTTGGAACTGTCTCCCTAAGCTTCAAGTGACACTCGGGGTGGGCCAAGGGGATATAAACAGGGCACCAACGATATGGCTAAAATGGATATTCTGGCTCAGCTAACTGGGGAAAAAAACTGTGGTAAAGTTTACTTTATGTATAGCTGAATTCAGGGCCTATTTTTTCATCAGGACTTAGTTACTTAGTTTCTCTCCTTCTTGCTGCTCTGCCATCGTCTAACTGGCTCCAGTTGCTGGCTCCGAGGAAAGCAAGATGGCAGCAGCAACTTTTCAGACTACACCTTTTTAGACTCCCTTCTAATGGGAAATACCAAGTCTTTTCCTCCAAGAGCTCTTATCTTTAGAGACACATACTGAAAAATATATAGATGGAACAACACGATGTTGGGAATTTGCTCCAAAATAATCCACTGTGGGTGATGCTATAATGAAACTAGATTGGCCATGAGCCGATAACTGCTGAAGCTGGACGGTGAGTATATGAGGGTTCTCTCTCTGTTAGCTCTATTTTTGTGTATGTTGGAAATCTTTCATGATATAAAGTTAATTTTGAAAAAAAAATCTGTTTCACTCAAGTTTTAGCTTAAGTCTGATTTGATCTCTTTGGCTCTTTCTGGGCCAGGTAACTATCCTTGGACCATTCACTGGGATCAGGGGAATATGACACCAGTGGCCTAAGCCTAAACCATATGCTCCACTTCTGAACTGGGAGGAAGCTCAGGGGCCACAGTAGGGCAGGGGACTTAACAGAGGTTAATCAGTTACAATTACCAGAAGAATGTTCATGAGTATTAGGTACAAAAATTCAGAGGTCCACTACGTAAGGACATTGGAAATCTAGTGGACATTGGGTATCATTGCCCATCCAGTGCCCCTTTTCCCATCCTTTTGTAACAGCATTCTGGGTTTTCCCTGAAAAACTGTCCCTCTCTACCTATCGGTCTCTGTGGACTGACTACCCCATGCTCTAGCGGTGCACACATGCCCTGGTCTGACCTATGAGAGACAGGCCATGGTGACTAGTGCAAAAATGGGCACGTGACACCAGACTGGCTAATGAAAACTCTGGGACATTCTCTGGAGCCCTTCCCCTCACCCCGAGGTAGCTAAGCTGAAGGATGAGTGTCTGTCACTGCTGGTGGCATCTCTGCCATCACTGAAAAGGAGTGAGAAGAGTCTACCAAAGAGTGAGTCTGATGGAGAAGTAGGCGGGGCCAAGGCGAAGAGAAAGAGGTTCCTGACGCCACTGCTGAGCACCTGTGCTCAGCCCTGCTAGAAGCCAGACACCCTCAGCTTTTCAGACACACGATCAAATACATTTGTGGCGTAAGGCTCTGTGAGTTAGACCTCTGTCACTGACTTCCCCAGCTAACAAAGAAAACTTTGATCACCCCAGTGCAGCACTTGGAGTTTGCCTTGATGCCTGCAACACCAGTGTAGACCTGGGGGACAGCTCAAATGTTGCAACCTTCGGGTTAACAAGTAAAACCCTCCTTGGGCGCATGCTTCTGAAGGTGCGAAAAATATTTTTGTTTAGTTAAAAGCTATATTTTTTACCTTTTATTTTAAAATAATTTTTATTCTCATCCCCCCACACCCTCCCCTTTAGCAACCACCAACTTGTTTTCTATATCTATGGGTCTGTTTTCATTGTTTTGTTTATTCATTAATTTTGGGTTTTTTTCTAGATTCCACATATAAGTGAGATCATACGGTATTTGTCTTTCTCTGTCTGACTTATTTCACTTAACATAATGCCCTCTAGGTCTATCCATGTTGCAAATGGCAAGATTTCATTCTCTTTATTGCTTAACAAAATCCCATTATGTATGTTTGTGGGTATAGACATATATATATATAAATAGAGAGAGACATATATACATAGACATATATCTATATATGTCTATACCCACAAACATACACACATACACACACACACACATATATATATTCAGATTAATATATATATAAAATACAGAGGTCCATATGTGTGTGTGTATCCACATATATATATCTCGTATCTTCTTTATCCATTCATCTACTGATGGACATCTAAGTTGCTTCCATGTCTTGGCTATTACTGGCAATGCTGCAATGAACACAGGGGCGCATATATCTTTTCAAATTAGTGGTTTTGGTTGAACAATATTTCTCACCTATTCATCCCCTTCGCAAACATCTGTTGAATGTTATATTTGTACCCAACCCTGTGATAGACACTGGGAATATAGAAATTAATTTGTCACAATCTATGTCCCCAATCTTGGTAGAAAAGAGAAAAAGAAATCCAAAGAGCAAACAGACTGCTGGACATGGAAACCTGTGTTCTTAACCCAGCTCCACTTCAAATTATCCGTAGAAGAGGACTCTGTGTAAAACTCTCCCCACTGCTGAAGAAATCACTTGACATGAAAAGGCTCCTGATGGTAAATTTTCATGACCAGAGAGTATCACAGAGTTTGAGCCAAGAATAGCAATTCAATGTTGATTCTTCTGGTTCATTGGAAACTATCAGGAATCTTAATTTCCACCAACGGAAGGTGAGCACAAATAAAGCCACATCCAGGCTGACTCTTTAGAGGAGAGCATGCCTTCTCCTGACTTTTTTCTGCTGTTGGAAACACTGAGATATTGGGTATTGGAAGAACTACAATATGGCAAAAAGCCTGTCCCTGAATCACCACATGGAGGAAAACCCTCTTTGAGTGCATGCTTCCCCAAAGCTGTTCACCAAACAATTACTTAAGCAAGAAACAAACATCTACTGTGTTAAGCTGCTGAAATTCTGGGGCTTGTTACAGCGTCTACCAGTATCTTTATATACTTTGAATCAGAATGTGCTTTTACCCAAACCACACAGATGGATAGCTCTGCTATTCTTCAAAGCCAAGGGAAAGGGATTTTCCAGCTTTGATAGCTGTTCTCACGTTTAACATTTTCCAAGAATCTGCTACTCATACAGGTCAGGGGCTGTGCCTTATTCATTTCTGTAGCTTCCACAGCATTTCACAAATAGATACAAAAGAAAAGAAGAAAACTCATTTGAGGAAGGAAAGAAAGCTTTCTCTTTGTCTAACCCAGTGGTTACCCCCACGGGATATTTGGCAATGTCTAGAGACATTTCTCTAGACATCTAGATATCACATCTGGGGATTGCTACTGGCATCTAGTGAGTAGAAGCCAGGGATGCCGCTAACTATTCCACAATGCACAGGACAGCCCCTAAGACAAGAACTTCCTGTCCAAAATGCCAATTGTGCTGAGACTGAGAAACCCTGGTCTCTCCTGAGATTCCCACCCCAAACCGATCAGTTATTTTATCTCTTTCTCAGTCCTCCTTCTCTTCCTGAACTCCGCTGGATCCTGAAGCCAGTGAACCTTTTTCTCGGCTTCCTGATTCATGAAACATCAACTTTCTAGATGTGTCTTAGAATATCGCTTTTTGATTAAAGTTCTTTTAAATTCATTAATTGAAAGAGAAAGAGAGAAAGAAAGAGAATATTTATGTGCGAGTGGGGGGGTGGGGATGAGCAGACCAAAAGACTCCACATTTAAACACACAGGAAAACAGATCCCCACCCAGAATACACCTGTGATCTCTTTCTTTCTGTCTCCTGCTTCCTGTGCAGGTGTTTTGAGTTCCCAAGGAAAGAACTGTTTTTTATAAGGACATATGCAGATTGCCACTGGAAAGCCCTCATATTCTCATTCTCTCTCTCTCTCTCTCAGTCTGTGTCTGTCTCCTTCTCTTTCTCCCTGGTCTCTTATTTCTGCCTCCCTCTGAGTTTTCATCCTACTATCCCCACCCATAGACTTCCCCTGATCATTCCTAACTTCAGCTTTTCATGGCATCCTTTCTGCTCCCACATCAGCAACTCCACACTCAAGTTCATCTTTTCAAGCCCAGCCACGAAAGTCATAAGTCATCAGACAGTCTATAGATGGGCTACACATAAATCAGTCCAAAACCCTGGTCAAACCAGCCCTGCATAAGAAGGAGTGGGACCTCAGAAAGCAGAGGCTCTGAGCAGGGAAACAATGAGAACTGGACTTCCCAAGACACTGTCTCCCACACACTCTCACTCTCTGTCCCTAGTGACGTCAACCAAAGAGTTAAATTGAGCTACCAGCATGATGAAACTACCTCCAAGGCCCCAGAAGGCCACCCAATCATTTTGCTCCTCGTATTGGCTTGCACCCCTGCTCAGGGTAGGCTGCCCACGCTTTTTGAAAGGATCACAATTCTTGGTTCTCAGGCTCAGAAGCTGTGGAGAAGATCGGGCTTTTCAAGATAACATTCAGATTACCCCAGAGATAGCCTCCTCCTCAAGACTCACTCACAACAGAGCCTGGGGTCCACACGTCTTGTCCTGGATCCCTGTGTCCATGGAAATTGAGCAGCTCTTAAGGAATTTGGGAACACAAAAGCATAAGCTTATCTATTTCCATAATAACACCAATGCAAGGGAAGGCATGGGCTGGGTGAGCTTCACATCAAGAGTTTCCAGGCCACTCTGCCTGAGTTGAAATCATTATGCTGTTTCTTTCATTGCACAAGAACGTGGGGGTTTCTCTAAATATGACTCATAGCAAAGCATACAGGCAAACACGGAAAGAAACCTGTTCTCTCTGGGAAAGGAGAGTGAGCAAATGTTAAAACTTTTGACATTTTAATTCAGCACTGGCCTTGGCTAATTTTACTCAATATGAAAGGATTCCAAATGATGGAAACACTGTCAGGCAAAAAGAAAGGCGGGAGGAAAAAAAAAACAGCAGAATGTGCATAAAATCTCATACAGCCCTGCAAACAAGAGGGAAATGTGGTTTAATTAAAATAAAGGAAAAGTTTGCTTCTAGCTTCCTGAATACCCTTCTCACAAAGGCTTCATGTCAGAGGAGCTTCATCAAGCAGCATGGGTCCGGCTAAAGTTCATTCAATGCCCTTCCTTTTGGGGGACCGCCAACCGGGAAATTGGTAACCTATTGACAAATATGTTATTTTTCCAGCTGCACCCATACTCAAGAGCTTAAGCAGCAAACTCTCCTAATAATATCTGGCCCCGAGCCAGAGTGCATTACGCACCTCCTGCAGCCAGAGCCAAAAACCTCGTTAGAAACCTGGCACCGTGCAAAAGGTCCCCTTTTTTAGCCTCACTGTCCCCTTCGCAGTTTGTTAAAGCTGGAGGAGTCTTAATCCAAGTGGAATCTTTCGAGAGACTCTAGGTATGGAAGCAACAAAAGTGGGGTGTTGGGGGAGGACCTCTCCAAAGTCAAGGAACACTGCAGCAGGTTAGGCTGTTCAGAACGAGCTATTTTCTCCCAAATCCTCTAATTGCCTGGAGCATGTGATCTTCTTGAAGGTCATTAAAGACATGCTGCTGTCAGGTTCCTTCCAGAAAGTTTCTGCTTTGATTAGTTTCCTGATGCTTATTTCCTAAAAAGCTCTCTTTGTCCCTTAAAAATAAAAAAATGAGCATTACAAAAATTTTTTAAAGGAATTAGATGAGTAACCTGCTAACTGTAATGTAAAAACATGAAAGGAAATGGGAAAGTAGTATGAAAATGGCACTGACTCTCTGGGGGTCCCCTGCTGGACACCGATGCAAAGTCAGCATATCCCCTCCCCCAAAACGAGGCAACTCAGAGAGATATATGACATCGAACATCATCTACGTAACTACTCACCCTTTTGACTCAATCACATACATCGTTGATAAAGCCCACGTGGGCACCTCACTGCCCTGAGGGCATTTATGTTAGGAAAGATTAAAAAAAAAAAAAAAGCCTCTCCTTGTCTGCAAAGATTCAGGTGTCTAAGGGAACATCTACAAGGGCCTAATGAAATGAAGAACTGGAGCTGAATAACCATCCAGTGACAATGACTAAATAAATATGTAGTTTGCAAGACCAATGTCTCAAATCAAAGGAAATCAAAGTATTTTCCCTAACACAGTAAGATGGAGCTAGTCTCTCTTGGATCAAAGGCTCTTTTTGTCCTCATCACACTTGAAGATGTGTGAGTCACAGGCAGAACCAGTGTGGTAGTCACCTTTCCAATCCACAGAGATGCTGCCTGCCCAAACTTCACCTGCAATGCCGACGCCTTCAGCAATCCTAGCTCCCTGGTTACTGAGATGCAATACTAGATCAATAGTGTCCTGTAGACCGCGGTGCCTCTTTTTTTTAATTAATTTATTTTTTTAAGCCTTGGATCCACTTTGCAAGCACAACTTGCTTTTATTTTTGTTGAAGGTACTAAATTAATTAGTCATCACTCATGCCTCCATAAAAGGAAGCAACAGCTTGTTAATGCCATAATTTGAAAGGTCTGGAAGTTGCAGATTGTCTTCAAGAAGCCACACAGGCCCTAACTCTCCAGCTTTTGACTTCAGGGAGCCCATACTCCTTTCACATTCCCGCAGCTCCTGGAGCAGCGCACCTCAAACTTTCCTGCTCTGAGGAGACCTTATTAAATGCAGACTCCAACCCAGTGGGTCTGAGGTGTGGCCGGAGACTCAGCTTTTGTAAGAAGCTCCCGGAGAAGCCAGGGCTGCTGGTCTGCGGACCACGCCTTTGAGTCGTGAGAGTCTGGGAAGCCTTACTTAGATGGTTAGTAGGTACATACATGGTGGTTGAGCCCTTAAGCTCTGAAGTCGGATTACCTGTGCTTATTTCCACCCTCCCCTACTTACTTTCCTTGTACCTCAGTCTCCTCATTGGCAGAATGGTACTTGAAAAAACAGCAAAAAGAGTTGCTATGAAGATTAAATGAGGCAATATCTGTAAAGCGCCCGGCACAGTGCATGGCACATACGCGTCTAAGATGTGAGCTGCGGCTGTCTGTCATCCTCTCGCAGCTCCCTTGGGCCCACCTCCTTCCCAGTCAAAAGAAACCCAGAGGAGGCCCCAGAGGCAGAGGAAATGAAAGTTTCTGACCCTCTCAACTCAACCCACCAACTTAGGTTTTCCTTTCTCACCAGCTTAGTTTTTTAAAAAGCACGGTCTCGCCAGCTCATCACATCATCACGATTTGAGAAGGGCTGTGTACATACATGTGTGCAAATGTTCCAAAAACTAGGCCACACTGTATGGTGGGGAAGAAAAGAGTACAGGTTTTGAAATCTGGCAACACAGTGAGCAAATCCACCTCTGACCATCTCTATTTCCTCACCTGTAAAATGGGGAGAATAAAAGCTACCATATAGAGATGCTACGAGGGTCAGGGATAATGTGTGCCAAGCGCCTGCCCCATGGGCAGCAGGCACTCAATAAGTGGGGGCTGTTATGATGCTCGCCGTCAAAAGTCCAGATTCACAATGATAAGCAGGAGAGGAAGTCGACTTGACTGCATGCAACTCAGCCTGGATAACTCTCTGCATCCAGGACAAGCAGAAGCTATTTGCCAACATGAAGAGGATGATAAATGAGGGCAGGATTGCTTAGTGCATGGGTGCAGAGCTTTCCTGTGGCCTTAAATACAGGTTTGCTAAAATTACTGGATGCTAAAGGTTTTTCCATGTGGGCCAGTTATGACAGAGCTGGGAGGAGGTGGGAAAGATACAATCACAATTGCTTTCCTAGAGAGTTAGCCATTCATTCCCTAATATTTTTAAAGTGGCCCATGTGTCAGCTGCTCTACAAAAATTCCAGTGTGACCCAGAGTTCCACGTTCAGGGAGTGCCCATCTCATGGAGGAGACAGAGCCACATAAATGAAGAGATAAAATTTAACTTCGACTCGGGGTACAGTTCACGAAGGGATGGCTCCTCTGAGAGAAGTTACCAGGATTATCGTGGAAAGCCTCTCTGAGGAAAAGACATTTACACTGAGTTTCCAGAGATAAGAAGTTGCCAGCTGAGTACAGAGGAGTGGAAGAGCATCACGGACGGAGGGAACTGTGAGTGCAAAGGCCCTGGGGTTAGAAAGGGGGAAAATGATAGGAAACGAAGTTAAAAAAGCAAGTAGCAGCCAAATCATGCAGGGCCTTACAGGCCACAGTGAGGATACTGGATTTCATTCTGGAGACCATGGATACAGAGGAAGAGTTTTAAACAGAAGAATGCCACATATCTGTCCTATAAAACAACAGACTGAACACTGCAGGAGTCAAGTCCCACGACGGCCTGAGACCATGGAGTCAGGATGTGTCTTCTAAAAGCCTTCTGCTTCCTACTAGAAATTGAAGGGCTTTGACCCTGGGGACACCACCCGGTACGGAATTTCTTAAAGTCTTTTGTATTCGCTGCCAAAAGCATAGGGGAAGCAAAAGGGAAAACGTGGGCATTACCTGAAAGTCCCTGGAGTGCTAGACAGAGCCACCCCAAAAGCTTGCTGAGAGAAGTGGGGACCTTGGGGAGACTCCGCTGAGTAAACACACTGCTGACCACCCTGTCTCTCCACCACGGGCTCTGTACTCCCGAGGAAAAAGGAAATTCAAACATAAATTGCCAGGCAGCCTCCCTCAATTACGCAAATCCAAGACGTGACAGGGAGCCCCAGAGATTCTCCTCCAGTGAATCTGAAAGCCGAGAGCACAGCGAAGGCGCTACGATATAATCTCCGCACTTCGAGCAGCCAGAAGGAAGCAGGGCTCCCTGAGTCCCCTGGTCCCCTGGTCCCCAACTGTTTAGCTGAGCCTTACTTAGGTCTGTCTACGGGAGGCTGGGAGGCCAAGGGCAAAGAGGCTGCCTTACCTGCTACAGCGACATCTCAGGCAGCCTGGGGATAGAGAGGAAGGGTGCCTGAGACCTTCCTTCGCCAAGCAAATCAAGCTTCATGAAGGGAGGGGGCTGGGGGAATAAGTCGGGATATGAGGATGCTCGAAGGCAAGTCTTCCCCTGTCCTCAGCACACTAGAGTACAGTGAGTTTTATCCCACTCAGAACAGAAGGTCTGTCACATTCACACCGGAGGGAAACGGGGTAGGGTGTGCGGTGGAAAGTGGAGGGGGAATAAAATGAGGATGAGGAAGTTACCAAATTGCAAAAGGGAGGAACCCAGACCTCCCTCCCCTCCCCTGCTCCCCATCAACATGAAGTCGGTAGGCCTCTGAAGGAACCCCATCCAACTGCCCTGCTTTGCTTGTGACTTTGCTTTCCTTAGTTATAAAAATAATTCATTGCCCCACTTAACAACACTTGAGTGTGTGATGATTAACTTTTGTTATTTTATTTTGAGTCTTTTGTATTATTAATGGGCTTCGACATTTTCTCAGGGGGTTTATTAACCTTTGTGTTTTTATTCTCTAACCACTTGTTAATTTTCCCAGTCTGTTTTTCTTAGTGCATTTGCCTCTTTCTTAATTTGTAAGTAATCATTTTGTATGAATGATATTAACCCTTTGGCAAATACTGCCAGTAATTTTTCCTCCTGGTTGTTGCTTTCCATTAATTTTTTACGGCATTTCTTGAACTCTCTAAAGAGACCACAAAGCAGCCATTTAATTCTACCAAAAATATTTTCTGTCTTTGAAATATGGTTTTTAGAATTTCCATGAATCACCTGCTCACGTGCCCAAAATGTCTCAGAAATCCTTCACTTTTATAAACCATGCTGTTTGGCCTCCAGCACCAATCTACTCTTTGTCAGCCTCTGGAGAGGCCGTGACCAGATCTGGAAAACTGTGAGTCACATTCTGAAGTCCTGAGGTCCCCATAAAAAAAGGAGAGTCTCTTGATGATCTAAGTCACTGAACACTGAAGCTCACTCTTGTCAGCCCCACTCAATCCCTTTCGTTCTCCTCCTTTCCTTTCTCTCTAAAAGATTCCCTGACAGCAATAAGTGCCAAGAAGCCCTCTTGGAAACCCCATTTTCTTGCTTTCAAAACCCAACTGCATCGGTACACGTTGAAGGACCATGTGATGGTATTTACTGACTGTACATTCAACATGAATCACCTGTGACGTGAGGCATCCATATAAACGTGGAGAGCCTCATGCTCCTCACGTGCTTTCTCACTCTCAGATCTTTGCAGGTCATCTCCCTCTACCTAAACACCACCTCTCCACCCACACACACCACCCACGTTGCCCAACTTTTAATCTTTCCAGTCTCGGCTAAACCATTACCACCTCTGGAAAGCCTGCACCAGCAACCGGGCTGGAACAGACACCCCCTCCACCAAGAATCCTTAGTATCATTTCTAGCCTCATAATTGTACAATTATGTATAATTGCCTGTTTACCCGTCTGTCTCCATGGCCTGTGACGGCTTGAACTGTCTTGCACCACTGTATCCCTAGCAACTAGCACAGAGCCCAGCTCATAACTCGTAATGAATATGTATTTGTGGAATCGATGGATCATTTCAAGAGTGAGAACAAGAAAAGGGATAGCCTCACTGCCATCTGCAAAAGTCCATACCAGGAGTATCAGGCTTAGCTCTTACATAGTAAAAAATTAAATCTTGCCCAAAAGGAGGCCTGGTCTTTCCCTTGGCTTCTCACCAAGCCCTTGGAATGTTATGGCTGATAGGAGTGTTTTTGTTTGCCCAAGGGCCTAGGCTCACACTGGATAGTCTAACAATGGGCTTGGGGGCGGGGACCTTGAGTTGCATAGTATTAGCTCAACTGGAGACTGAGATGAGTCATGTGGGCAGTAAACCCCAGACCCCAATACTCTGTGCACCAAGGTTAAAGCAGCTTCTTGGTTGGCAATACTCCATGCTTACTGTCACTCATCATTGCTGGGAAGGCAGCGCTGTCCATGATTCCATTGGAAGAGGTCAACTGAGATGCTCTATGTTTGGAACTTTCCTTGACTCGGATGCATGCTCCTCCCTTGGCTGATTTTAATCTGTGTCCTTTAGCTGTAATAAACCATAACCATGAGTATAACAGCTTCCAGTGAGTTCTCTGAGTTTCCAGTGAATTATCAATGCTAAGAGTGGTCTTGGGGATCCCCAAATTTGCAATTGGTACTATAAATGAGGGTGGTTTTATGGACTGTGCTCCCTTAACTTTGTAGTTCCTCTCTTAAGGGCATTCAGAAGGCAATGGCTATAATAACTCATCTGTCGAGTGTGAAACACAAAGGACAGGCCCAACTGTGAGAGTGTCGAGACTGGCCCAGCCACCACTGTGGATGTTTCATTCATTTAAACCAGCCTGGATTGCAGAAGGTTCCTCTCTGCCATCCCACCCTTCCATGATCAAGATGGGCAGCTCTCTCCAGGCAAGAGAATGAATCATGAGTGCCTGTTCACTGCTCCTCCTCTCTCTGACAGATGATTGGGCAAAAAATAGAAGAGAATTCCTCCTTTATAAATATCTTTACATGCTAAATGTCTCTAAAAAGCACCATGTACCAAGCTAGTCTGCTATGAGACAGATGTAGAACAGATGCAAAGACCCGTGAGGTAGCTGAGAAGTTAAAGAATTTTTATTCAACAAGAGGCAGGAAAAGTTTCTTGGGAGCATAATATGATCAAGGATGGCCCATGGCAGCTAGAGAGCTCTGTCTGGCTCCCAGCTCAACATGGCATTTTCTACCATGGCAGTTTCAAAGCATGTTCGTGTATGTGTGTGCATACTCTTATTTCATCTCCATTGGCCACTCTTTATCCATTCGTTTAACATATATTTATTAAGTACCTACTATGTATACAACTCTTCTTAGGAGACAGGATACAGGAGTGACCAGGACAAGTAAGTTCCCTGCTCTCAAAGGACATACATTCTAATGGAAGGAGTCAGATAAAAATATAAACAAAATGTTTAGATAGGCCTACGCTATAGAAGAAAATGGAACCGACAATATAGTAATGCTTGGAGTAGAGGCAACTTGAGTGATCATGAAAGGCCTGTGAGAGGCAGCAATTTTTGAAATAAAACTTGAATGATGAGAAGAAGCCTACCTTCTCATCTTTGGAAGATCAGAGGGAAGAAAATCCCAGGCAGAGAGAACAGCAAGTGCAAAGGCCCCGAGGATGGTGCCTAGAAGAGAAAGGCAGGACCAAAGGAAAGGAGCACAGGATTTGGTCTGAGATGTGATCAGGAGATTATGGCTTCCAGGCCATGGCAAAGAACTGATTTTAATTCCCAGTAAAATGAAAAGCTATAGGAAGGTTTTACTAAGAATTAATGTGATTAGATTTATGGACTTTGTTACTGTTGTTCTTAATCACTCAGGCAGATAGATCACGCATTGATTGAAGGATTTCAATGCTAGAAGCAGAGACCATTTTGGAAGATGTGCTTTCATCGATAGTGGTTTACATAAGGAAATTCAGTGAAGATGCAGAAACATTTTACGGCCATATTTTGAAGGTAGAGCTTGTTGCACTTGCTGATGATTTGGACTTAGTGGTAAGAGGGGAAGAAATCAAGAATGACTCTGAGGTTTGTAGTTTGAACAGCTAAACGGAAAGTAGACCATTGATTAAGATTGGAGAGGTAGAAGGAGGCATAGGTTTGGGGCCATGATGAGAAAAATGAAACTCAGATAAGCCAAGAGACTCTTTCAAGGTCACACAGCTGGGACATGACAGAGGCAGGGTTTGAACGCTGGTCCCTGGGACCCTAGGGCAGGATTCAAATAGCAAAGCAAACTGAATTTCCAAGCCAGATTCAGAGAGGAGTTGGAGGAAAATCAAATCAGTAACCCAGGCAAATTCAGGGCATGCCACATGGCTGATCTATTTTCGGCACCCACTCTTGTGAAGGCTACTTGTAGAATCACAGAGTTAATAGAATTTTCAAGCTGAGCAGATCCTTGGGCTCAAAAGGGCACCTGAATCTTTGTAAATATGATTCACAGAACATCCCCTGAGTAGGCAGATGGGTCAGGCTGCTGAGTAGACTTTGCTTTGAATGAAGCTCCGGACACAGATCCATCTTCCAAGCCATCCTATCCACTTCCTCCCCACTGTCAAAGGAACACAGGACATTATATAAACCTTCTGAAATGCCAAAAGGAGGAATTCTATATTTAACTCCCCTCCCAGCATCCAAACATCATGTGATGGAATGTTGAGGATCCAATTCAACAATATTGAGTAACAGGGAGATAACCCGAGGGACTCTCCCCTTCTCCCTTCTCCATTCTCCCTTCTCCTTCTACTTCCTGTCTCCAGTCACCCACTGTCATATCTTCATTAAGGAAGTTCAGGAGCAGTGTAGATCAGGCAGATCTCCAGTAAAGCAAATGGCTGGGGGAGTCAAAAGGATTATGCTAATAGAGATGTTATTAACATAGGGCATAGCTACCTGGAAGCTGGTCCTTCCTTCTCTTCAGCATTCCCAAGATGAAGTGTGTTCTACTTCCTGTCTCCAGCCACCCACTGTCATATCTTCATTAAGGAAGTTCAGGAGCAGTGTAGATCAGGCAGATCTCCAGTAAAGCAAATGGCTGGGGGAGTCAAAAGGATTATGCTAATAGAGATGTTATTAACATAGGGCATAGCTACCTGGAAGCTGGTCCTTCCTTCTCTTCAGCATTCCCAAGATGAAGTGTGGGGACTGAGGAATAAGTGGGAAGAAGGCAGCTATATGAAAACTAATGCCCACTATGGAAAACATATGGAGGTTCCTCAAAAAACTAAGAATTGATTTACCATATGATCCAGCAATCCCTCTACTGGGTATTTATGCCAAAGACTTGAAAATCCACATCCAAAAAGATATTTGCACACCGATATTCATAGCAGCATTATTCACAGTGGCCAGGACATGAAAGCAACCAAAGTGTCCTACGATAGATGATTGGATAAAGAAGCTGTGGTACATATATACAATGGAATGTTACTCGGCCATAAGAAGAGATGAAATACTGCCATTTGCGACAACATGGATGGACCTCGAGATAATCATGCTAAGCGAAATAAGCCAGACAGAAAAAGTCTGTGATATCCACATGATTCCACATGATATCACTTATATGTGGAATATAAACCTAAAAACAACAAATGAGCAGGACAAACAGAGACTCATGGACACTGACTATAGACTAGTGTTTATCAGAGGACTATAGAGTAGTGGTTACTAGTGGGGTGGGGCGGGGGAGGTAGGCTGGATAAAGGGGGTTAAAAAAAGGGGGTTAGGGGGAGGGTGAAGTGGGTAAAGGGGATCAAATATATGGTAGCTGAAGGAAACTGGACTTTGGGTGGTAAACACACAACAGAATATACAAATGTCAAATGATAATGTACACCTGAAAATCATATAATTGTATTAACCAATGTTACCCCAATAAACTTATTAAAAAAAAAAAAAAGCTAATGCCCTCAAGGATCTGGAAGCAAACGAAACAGAACTTCAGCTACTGCATCTCCGCAGTTGGGACTTCTGCTAGAGAGGCATTGATGAAAACAGTTAAGACACGTCTACAAGACTGCAAGAGCTTGGATGATGAAGAAGCAGTCAGAGCTGACCAAGAAAGCATGGAGTGAGGCTCCTGAACACACTTACTGACCAGCTTACATGCTGTGGGTGATCAATAAATATTAAGCGCTAAAGCTCGCGCAGAGCAGGTTTTAATGAGGCCAGGAACAGCACAGAGCGGGCTGTAAGTGGTGAATGGCCATGGAGCTGCTAAGCAACCAGCCTCGTCTCTGCAGGTCCCATGTTTGTGCCTCTCTCTGAGGTATTCTCAGTTTCTAAAAGAGAGCAAATCAACTCAGGGGAAATTCATGGGCAAACCGAAAGCTGAGGGAGCCCTCCCGGGCATGGCTCAGGTCTACTGCTCCAATCTTGACACACCATTCACTCAATTTAAAAAGAAAAAACATCCCCAGGACATAGTAATAAATAAGAGAGAAAGAGAGGGGACCTCTACCCTCAGAGTTTTCAAGCACCTGGGGGAGGCACCAGGCATACTGACAATATTGGAGTAGGAAAGTACTTCATGTTATAAGCCCACAGAGGAAGGGCATCCATTCCAGCCAAGGTCAGGAAAGACTTCCTGGGGTAAGTGGCTTCTGAAATGAGAAATGAAGAATCAGAAGGGAGTAACAATTTAAGAGGCACAGAAGAATGTCCATGTGGGGAACACGGCGGGTTCAAAGGCTTGGAGAACCTGCTCGTCCCTTCACTTTTAACATGCCTGTGCTCCATACCCACCATAGATCCTGTGTTCTTTCCCCCGATATCACTTTGCCTAAAGTTCCAAAACAGGAAGAGTAATTTGTCATTGTTATTAGTATTTTGTTGTTTTGTTATTACCCCAACTACCATTATCATTATTATTATCTTTTATTTAAGCACTTCTTATTTTGTACCAGGCATTGTTACTTATTCTAAGTCCCACATCCCTATAAGAAAGATGCTACTATGATAGGTGAGGAAACTGAGGTCCAAAGAGGTGAAATAACTTTCCCAAAGTCACGCAGCCAGTAAAGTGGCAAAGCTGAAGTTGAGCCAAGGCAATGTGACTGCTGTGCCACTTTTCACTAGGCCGTCACGCACGCCACATGAAAAGCCTCACGTTGAACTGTCTTCCTGTTTGTACTCCTCGTGTCCCTCAGTATTTAGCATTCAAGACCCACCCCACAGACCCTGTAATTAGGTGGAAATGGGGTTAAATCCCAGATCCACCATTTACAAGCTCATTTAGGCAAGGTGTCTAAACTTCCAATACCTCAGTTTTCACAGGCACAAAATGGGGATAATAATACCTATATTCTGAACGACTGCTGAAATAATTAAACAAGATAACATGTTTAAAGAACCTAGCAGAAAGAAAGCCTGGCATACAAGCTGTATTAGTTTCCTAGCTGCTGTAACAAGTTACCACAAATTTAGTGGCTTAAAACAATTTATTATCTTAGAGTTCTGGGGCTCAAAAGTCTAAAATGGGTTAGCAGAACTTCTGAGAACTTTCCTCTGAGGACGGTAGGGGAGAATCTTGCTGTTTGCAACTTCTAGAGGTGGTCTGCATTCCATGGCTTCCACCATCATATTCTCCTTCTCTGACTCTGACACTCCTAGTCTAAGTACCTGTATGATTACATTCCCCTCCCCACACTCAGATAATCCAGGATAAGTGTCCATCTCAAGATGGGAAGATTCTTAACTTAATCACAACTTCAAAGTCCCTTTGTCATAAAAGATAACATATTCTCAAGTTGCAGGATTGACAAGGTGGACGTCTTTGAGGGGCCATTATTCTACCAACCGCACCACTCTCTGGCTCACAAAGATTCACTTCTGTCCTACATGCAAAGTACACTCACCCCATCCCCAAAAGTTACAATCTGTTACAGCATCAATTCAAAGTCCAAAACTCTTATCTAAATCTCATCAGTTCAAAAGACCCAAATCTCATTATCTTAATCATTTAAATCCAATATATATGAGACTCTGGGTATAATCCTGGGGCAAAATTTTCTCCATCTCTGAACCTTTAAAACTAGAAAACACATTTCCTATTCCCAAAATACAAATTGAGACAGTCATAGGGTATCAGTTACAGGCATCTAAAAGTGAAACAATGGAAAGAAAAAACTAGTTACCGTACCCAAGCAATTTTGAAATCCAGCTAGGCAAACAAACATTGGGTTTCAAGGCCTGGGAATAATCCTGTGTGTTCCCTGGCTCTGTCTTCAGAGTAAGCCTTCCTTTCTCATGAGGGGTGGCATGTATTTTTAGCCTAGTACCTATAGCAGTCTGTTTCCTGCCTATAGAATTTGGGGAGTGAGATGGCCTTTTTTTCATTGCATCCACTCTCTGCTCCTTTCAATCCTAGTTGGCAGTGTTTCTGCTGATATGAAATTTCAGAGGCCTCGTGGGTCTCCTGTGTATTTCACAGGGATTCACTCCATTAGACAGGAGGCTCTTCCCTAGATCTCTCCAAGATAATCCAATCTCTATCCCTGGCTTTGCTTAAATGTCTGAGGGAGTCCACGAGTCACACACCTAATCCCTTTAAAGATCCTTCTGTATAATCAAATACTGAGACTTTCTGATCTTTTCTATTAAAAGGTTATCCAGCCACACACTTGGCTTTCGCTTTAGAGCAGTTTTCCTGACAGTCAGTCCCTTGACTTTAGAATCTTTTAAAATTTAGATAGTGAGAATTTCCCAAGTCATCCTTTTTGCTTAACGGTCCTTCCCTCAATCTATCTCTTTCCTCTCACATTTTAATAAAGGCAGCAAGAAGAAACCAGACTATACTCTTGACACTTTGCTTGGAAATCTCCTCAGTCAGCTAACCAAGTTCATTGCTTACAAGTTCAGATTTCCACATAACTGTAGGACACCATTCAGCTAAACTTTCTGTTGCTATGTAACAAGGATCCCCTTTCTTCCAGTTTCCAGTACCATATTCCTCATTTCCATCTTAGCTAGCTCTCACTGGTAGTGCCTTTAATAGCCATATTTGTACCAGCAGCCTATTCATGATGATTTAGGTATTCTCTAAAATGATATATGCTTCTTCTGTAATGCTCCTCACTTCATCCTGAGTCCTCAATAGCAGAGTTGTTAGCATTCACACTTCTAACAGTGTGTTAGTGTGTTCAGGAAATATAGGCTTTTTCTATAATGTGTCTCAAAATTCTTCCATCCTCTGCCCGCTGCCCAATTCCAAGGCCACCTCCATTCTTGGAGGTATTTGTTACAGTAGCATCCCACTCCTGGCACCAAAATCTGTACAAGTCAGGACTTGATCATAGAAATAGACCAGTGGGAGATATATATTAAGAGATTTATTATAAGAAATTTGCTTATATAAT
>NW_006435763.1:739302-756522 GCF_000325575.1 Pteropus alecto
GTGAGTTAAAAGCTTCTATCCTCAGTGGCATTTCTTCAGGAAAACCTCAGCTGTACTTTTAAGGTCTTCAAATGATTGATTCAGGCCCATCCAGATTATCTAGAATAAACTCCCTTAAAGTCAACTGATTTTAGACTTTAATCACATCTACAAAACACCTTCATTGGACTAGTGTTTGATTCAATAACTGGCAAAGGTAGCCTAGCCAAGCTGACACATGAAACTGATCATCACACAGGTGCGATGCTCATCATGGTACATTCCTAACACTGAAGGCAGCCTCTCATGCATCTCTATACCCCTTCCCCCAGGTCCCAGGTCCAGAATAAGTACATGCAAGTCAAAGGGCAAGTTTACAGGCAAATAGGCTCATCTTTTCATCATTAGTTTTCATCATTCTTCCCTTTCTTCTCCTGTTCCACCATTCCAATAAGAATGACCAATTTAGGGTTCAAGAGGTACCTGACTAACCATACTCAATTATAGAACTGTTATCCATGGACTGAAGGTTAAAAATACTAATTAATATTGAATAAAGATCTTCTTTAAAAAAGAAACTATCCCAATACTTTCTAGGTGACATTTTCCTTCATCTTTTCTTCATAATTTTGGATGAACTTATCTGTCAGTGTAAATCTCTTGGAAGAATGAGTTCATTTTTCCTTCAGAATGAGATGATTGATTGATTGATTGATGATGATGACAGCAGCAACCACTTATTGGGACTTATCTTTTGCTAAGCATTTCATATACAGTATTTAATTTGATCATTATTATAACCTATCATACTTTGAGTTCTCCCAGCAGGAGACCCTGAGATAAGGATTCGAGTTCATTCGAGGAATGAAACCAGGAAACACAGGTAGGGAAAAAGAGTGAGACACGGGAAGAAAAGGAAACAATAAATGATGCCTTTTTAAGCAAGTTATGACTTTGGGCAACTGAACCTTATTATCACTGGAGATATCTAGGATCTAGCATAAAATATGGGATGTATCACAGTCATCCCACCTCAAAGGCGAGGGACTGGAGTATTTATTCAGAACTCCCTACATATCACTAGCTGCTTCCAGCACCTTCACTCTCCCTGCAGGTGGGCTAAAACTGCTTTCAGAGCCAGAAAAGATCTCGCAGGTAGTATCACATGTATTCATAGTCAGCAGCATTTGGTATATAGAAGTAAGAACTAGGAGGATGTGGGCAAGCAGAGCAACACATATTTCACAACCTTAATAAGGAGACAGTCTTATTCCCATATTAGAGGAAAAGAATGAGACTCAGAAAGGGTAAAGTTTCTTGCCCAAATAATGGAGCTAGATTAAAATCAAGTCTATCTGCAAAGACATACAAATTGCAACAAATATATTTTTTCAATGCTTAATGTCACTAATCAGGGAAATGCAAATCAAAGGCACAATGAGATACTACTTCAACCCTGTCAAGATGGCAATTATCTAAAAAATGAAAAGACAAGTGTTGGCAAGGATATGAAGAAATTGGAACGCTTGCACACTTGGTGGGAATGCAAAATGGTGTGGCCACTATAGAACACAGGGGAGGCTCTTCAAAAAACTAAGAATAGAACTACCATATGATACAGCAATCCCATTTCTGGGTATTTATCAAAAAACAAAAAAAGAAAAACAAAAAAAAAACGAAATCAGCATCTCAAAGAGATATTAGCACTTCTATGTTTGTTGCCCCCACTAGTTACAATATCCAGGATGTGAAAACAACCTAAATGTCTGTCTACAGATGAATGGATAAAGAAATTGTGGTGTGTACATACAATGGAATACTATTCAGCCTTAAAAAAAGAAGAGAATTCTACAATATGCAACAACATAGATGACCCCGACGATGCTATATTAAGTCAAATAAGCCAGTCACAGAAGGACAAATAATGCATGATTCCATTTACATGAGGTTTCTAAAACAGTCAAATCCATAGAAGCAAAAAGTGTTAAGAGTGGTTGTCAGGGGTTGAGGAGAGAGAAAAATGGAGAGTTTCTCCTCTTTTTTTTTTTATTTTTGACTAATAAAAATTATGTATATTTAAGGTACACGATGTGATGTTTTGATACATTTATACATTGTGAAATGATTACAAAATTAACACATCCACCACCCTACATAGTTACCACTTCTGGGGTGTGGGGGAGAACTCTTGAGATCTACTCTCTTCGCAAATTTCAAATATATAATACATTATTATTAACTGTAGTCACCATGCTGTACATTTGATCTCCAGAACTTATTCATCTTGTAAATGAAAGTTTCTACCTTTTTATCAATATCTCCTCTTTCCCCCCACCCATCCCCACCCCCACCCTCCGGACTCTAGTAAGCATCGTTCTACTCTATTACTATCAGTTTGACTTTTCTAATTTATTTTCTTTAGATTCCGTGTTTCGGTGAGGTCATGTGATATTTGTCTTTTCGTGTCTGGCTTATTTTACTTAGCCTAATGTCCTCTAGGTTAATTATGCAAATGAAAAAATTTCCTTGTGTTTTAGGGTTCAGTAATATTCCACTGATAGTGCCTTTTCTTTATCATCTGTCAATGGACGCTTAGGTTGTTTCCATGTCTTAGCTGTTGTAAATAATGCTGCAATGAAAATGGGAGTGCAGATATTTTGTCAGGATTGTGATTTTATTTCTTTCAGCTACATACCCATAAGTGGGATTGCTAGATCATATGGTAATTCTATTTTTAACTTTTTGAGAAACTTCTATATTGTTTCCATAGTAGCAGACCAATTTGTACAAGGGTTCCAATTTCTTCACATTGATATCTCTTGTCCTTTCTCTAATGACCATCCTAACAGGTGTAAGGTGATATCTCATTGTGGTCTTGATTTTCAAGAAATAGGAAGCTTCTAATCAATGGATATAAAGTTTTAGTTGAGTAAGATGAATAAGTTCTAGAGATCTGCTGTACAACACTGTACCTCTGGTCAACAACAGCACAATGTTCACTTAAAAATTTGTTAAGAGGGTAGATGTCATGTGAAGTGTTCCTTCTACAATAAAATTTTTAAAAATCAAGTCTGTCTGACTCTAAAGCCACATTCTTATCCACTTCACATGCTGATATTCAAGTGGTTCCTTCATGTTCCTACTGTCACCGTCTTAATTCACACACACCTGGAGGCCTGCAGCGACCTAACACTTTCACCTGCCTCCAGTCCTTCTGCTCATCTTCCTTCACAAGCTTCCTACAGAATGCAAAATCAAGTTCAAATTCCTTATTCGGGCACTCAGCTCTGCCCACAAGCTGTCCTTATAGCCAGCCACCTTTGACCTTCTTGCCCCAGCCCTGACCTATACCTACTTGATCCAGCTCGAGTACCACCTTTCTTCTTTTCAATAAAAAATTCACTGACCACCTGCTCCGTGTGAGACATTATGTACCCCCTAGTTCCTCCTCTGTAAAATTGGGATAACCATAGGGGTTGCTAAAAGGATTAAATGAGAAAGTGTAAAGTGCTTAGCACGAAGTACAGCTGAATCGATGTGAACCTGTATTATCATGAGCTCAACCAAGAGTCATTGTTTCACCCTCAGAACCCAAGATCCATCTGTCAGAGCCACACAGTACTTGTCAGAAACTCCCAGGTACTGGACATGACTTCTCCCCCTCTGAGGGGCCAGCTCCTTGAGACTATAGCCTGTACAGCCTGAGGTAGCAGGAAGAGCCTTAGATTTAGAGCAGGAAGACAGAGTCCAAATCTGGTCTCTGCCAATCTCTGGCCATATGACCTTGATAATGTCAATCTACTCTCAGACCTCAATTCTGTCATCACCAAACTGGGCAGAGCACCTTCCTCATGGCAGTAGTATGAATTAAAGGCTCTACAGATAACGTTAAATGAACGATGAGCTCCTTTCATCAAGTCTAACTCATGTTAGTATGTGTCATGGTTAATAATGCAGACTCAGAAGTCAGAAAGGGATGTTTTAAATCCAGACCCAATCTTTTTCTTACCAGCTGTGTGAGTGCTTTGTTTCACTTCGATGAGCCTTAATTTTCTCATCTGTCAAATGGGGGTAAGAATACCAACAGCATCCTAGAGTTAATATGAAGATTAAAGGAGATATTTAAAGCACTTGGCATAACTATTACCACTGCCATTATTATTACTGTGCCATCATTATCGGAATGCTTTAAATACAGAATGTGCTTAAGGAAAGTTTTATGAATGAATGAATGAATGAATGAATGAATGAATTCTGAGAAAACAATATCATAGCTAAGTCTTGGCAGTGCCTGGATTTTAGACTTCTGCATATGGAAGTTCTCCGTCTGGGAAACAAAAAGCCTTGCATTTAAGAAAACTGAAAAACAACACAACATACCTGGACAAATTGCCTAAGCCCAGTTGTGTGTGAAATGCCTCAGAACACCTGATGGAGCCAGCAGGGCTCAGCCTGAGTTAAAATCAAAATTGTGAGACAGGCCTAGGGGCCTGAAATCTGCTGAGGCTGGTTTTTCCTGGGACCTGGAGGTCAAGTCCACCTTCTATCACAATTCCTACTGTTGACTCTCAGTGAAGAGACAGCACTGGGAGAGTCGGGTGAGCATTCCCCAGGGATGGGACAGATCTCTACTGTATCCTCAGGTGAGGCGAGAACAGGGACCCTGGCTGTTCTGAAGAGGCCTGGGGCAAGGAGGGCAGGTGAGGAATCTTATTAAAATGAAAACAGAATAGAGATCAAACCCAAAGCCAAGCTGTTACTTTGTTCAAATGAAGCTGGGGTAGGGCTGATGTTTGTAATTTAAACAAGATCCCCCAGGAAATGCAGCCCCTGCTGGCCCACTGGCCACACTGGGTCTCAGAAAAAGGGTAATTATGTGCCCAGGCTCACAGAGTGAGTTAGTGACAGGGTCGGGACAAGAATCCAAGTTCTCTCTGACTCCCATTCTAGCCCATATTTCTATTATAGTTCAAATTGATATCCCATGGGAGAATGAGATCTGTCATATTCTCCAGTCCAGAAAACACTCTTCCTTCTGACACTTGGGGGAAAGCAATTCCCCACCTCTCCTTCCACATAGCTCAAGAGGGGCCAACCCCATCTCTAGCTCTAAGGATATGCATATGACCAGCCTGGCCAATCAGTGTACTCCATTCCTCAGCCACAGTGATTCGCTCAGTTATGGGCACATGATCCAGAGGACTCCAATTAGAGTTATCCCTGGGTCTTTTGATGAAGCTACCAGGAAGGAAGCCGCACTCTAGTTCCCCTGAGTGATCAAACTGGTAAGGTGAAGGTCTGGCGGCCATCCTGCCACACTCGGAGTGGGGGTCAAGGGATATTCCCTCAGAACGAAGCCAATACAGAGAAAAACCAAGCTGGGAAATGGGCAAGACCAATTCTCAATGACACCTGGATCTGGCCAGTCTACAAGACAGTTCCTGGTATTTTCATCTGCCTTGGCTGCCATCGGTTAATAGTCACAACTACAAAACCGGACCTTTTTGTACTGAGATTTAGACTTTACAGATAATGTTCATTTGCACTATGGCATGTCATCCTCAGAGCACCTCCATGACATAAACAGGCCACGGGCTCATTTTTACTGATGAGATACTAGTGTCAAGAAGGAAACAATGCCTTACAAAAGGTCATACAGCTTGCCAATGGCAAGAGAGGGACAATAAGTCTAATCTCAGGACTCCAGTTCAGAGCACTTCCCACCCTCTCCTCCCTGCCCCAACCTAAGAGATGTATTCCTCTCTCCTTTACCACTCGACAGGGATGTGTTTGGGGGCTGGCTCCAGCTCAAGACTCCATTTCAAAATTCTTCCAGGCTACTTGTTCTGAGGTATGGGAAAGAAAACATGAACATCCCCAAATGCCCATTTCCTCACATTCCAGGGAGCCAAAGGGTACAAACTCACAAGGAAATATTGGGAGATTTACTGAATCACAAGGAAATGGGAGCAAAGTAAGCGCTATAAAGAAAACAGAGCCCAGAGTCGAAACTGAAACAAACGGACCTTTGCTGCTTAAGTTTGGAGAGGGGAGTAATTTTTTAAAAATGAATAAAAAAAAAAAAGAACCCAGAGCTCCAAAAAGGCAAGAGCCTAGGCTCAAATTCAACCAACTGTAGGCATCCAAAGACTCTTCAGATCCCGCCCCTGCTTCACACAACTCCCTGCCTGGGAATCAGGCTCTCTTGCCACGATCTCTCTCAATCGTGTTCCCATGTAAAATGCTCGGGTCTCGTCCCTTTTCCAATTAGGTACTTAATACAATTCAGATCCTTGTGCCACCACATAATAATTTACACAGAACACTTAATTAGCTTCTTAGATAAAAATAACATGTAATTTGTTTGGTAATTATATGTTTCCACAACTGCTGAAAGCAACTCATTATAGGAATTTGGTACACTTAGGATAGATTACCTTAATTCTATTTTCTGTTTATCCAATTATATCTGTCGATCTTACTTGTATTGTAAATTATGTTGAGCTGGTGAAGGTGACTAGAAAGCTGTTCTTCTTTCAGGTCTCATGGTTGATTAGCAGGTCCCTGGTGTTCGCTCCAGGCGCTGACTGGCTCTGCTGGTGTGGTGAAAACAAGGACACGCCAAGACCTTTCACACAGGCAAAGAAGAAAGTCGGCAGAACCTTCCGCCAAGGGCTTCCTTAACATGACATGTTCCAAAGTGAGAGTTCATTTCCCTTCGAAGTTTTTAATAATTCAGTAGTTAGTCTAATGTGTATGTGAAAAAATATAAATAGCATATCCATTCCATAATTTCGAGCAAATTGTTATTGGAATGAAGCTTAAGTAGGTATTTATGTTTAAAAACACTGAGTCAATTTATGGGTAATTGATGATATTAAGGAATTATTACTTTTTCAACGTAATAACGAAATTATGTTTATATTCAATAAATGGAGCCCTTATTTTTTTAAGATACTTATTGAAATTTTATAATAAAATGACACAGTCCCTGGAATTTGCTTGAAAATAAGCGAGATGGTGGGTATGAAAGAGGAGAAAGTATTGATGAAACAAGATACACATGACTTGAAGCTGGATTAAGGGCACATGCGGGTTCACTACATTTTCTCTCTACTCTTATATGTTTGAAAATTTCCATAATAATAAATTTAAAAACTGAGTCAATTTAAAGAAAAAAAATGGTTAAATAATAATGTAGGTCAGAGGTTGACATATTTTTCTGTAAAGGGCCAAACAGTAAATATTTTAGGCTTTGGGGGCCACATAATCTCTATGGCAACTACTCAATTCTGCTTTTGTATCGTGAAAGCCTCCACAGACAGTATGTACACGAATATATGCAGTACTGTTCTGAATGGGTGTAGTTTGGTTCCAATAAAACTTTATTTACAAAATATAGGGGGCAGGCCATAGTTTGCAGACCTTTGAGGTAGGTAATATATTGATATGGCAAAAACCATGAAGGTGGTACAGGAAAGACTGTAAGAAAGAGAAAAGTACTCAATTCCTGGATCCCTGAGACTCCTTTCTTTAGAGCAGGCGTCCCCAACCCCCAGGCCAAGGACCAGTACCCATCTGTGGCCTGTTAGGAACCAGGCCAAATAGTACGAGTTGAGGGCGGGCCAGCGAGCAAAACTTCATCTGTATTTGCAGCCTCTCCCCAGCGCTAACATCACCACCTCAGCTCCACCTCAGATCATCAAGCATTAGATTCTCATAGGAGCACCAGTCCCTGGTGCCAAAAAGGTTAGGGACCACTGCTGTAGAGTAATAAGTTCTTATCAATTCAAAGCGGCAACAACCAGCCAGGCCCTGTGCAAGGTGAAGACACAGATAAAAGACAGGCAGAAGGTGGGAACAGAGAAGCATCTCCAGGCATCCATTCATTCAACAACATTTTATAAAACCCCTAGTAGGAGGACATCATGTCAGCCTGCACCAGGGGATGGTACAAGGGGAGGTACTTAATCTCTTCTTGTCATCTCCAGCTCCTGCTAAGACCAGTTCACACACACATATCACCCCGCTTTGTGTTTAACCAGTGTGGAAATAAAGGCTCTTCCTCAGAGTATAAATTGGTAAAGCTACTTCAGAGTGAGGGTTATTAATATTATTGTTGTTCTGACTCTGAAAGTCCACTCATCTTTGGGTTTCTGTCTGGAAGTAAAGACAGGAATTGAGGAGGGGACTCCAGGGGGTCTCTAGGCACCAGCCTGAATACTAGAATCCACAGTTAATAATCAAACTTGAGATGAAGAGTTTCCCCATTTCTGATGTCGACTCGCTTTTGGAGCAACCAGCTGACAGTGCTTTTCCCAAGCTGCTGAAGGAGGCATGATGCAAGAGGCCTCAACAGTCCAAAAACTGTATGAGAAGTGACAGCTGGATGTGGCTGTCCCTGTGATGACCACCACACAACGTCCTCAAGTGCAATTGTAAATCCTGGATCCCAGCAAAGATGAGACGCACTGAACTCTTCCCTGGAAACCTCCCTTCCTTCCCCATTGGGTCACCCAGGTACAATGTGGCTTTGTCATCAGGTAATGAAAAAACTACTCACTCCAGAAAATACTTACTGAGTGCTTAATATGTATCAGGCACAGTCATAGGAACTGGAAAGACCAAGAAGAGTATTTTAGTCCCTGCCCTCTGAGAGCTCACATTGTAACTCAGTGGTTCTCAACTAGAAGCAACAGCTTCCCCAGAGGATATATGGCAATGTCTGAAGATAATTTTGGTTGTCACAACTAGGGGAAGGGATGCTATTGTCATCTAGTGGGTAAGGCCAGGATGCTTCTAATCATTTTACAATGCACAGGATGGCCGCCCACAGCAAAGACTTACCCAGTTCAAAATATAAATGCACCAAGATTGAGAAACCCTACTCTCATAGAAGACAGATTTTAAATAAATGACTGTTGAAAGATGTAATCACAGAAGTGCGTGCAGGGTGCAACTGCAGCAGAAGAAAGAGATCAACTATGAAACACAAAACACAGCTTCAACCTTAAAAGCAGAAACCCCACGCCCCCCTCAACATAATTCCCCTAGGAGTTGTCCACAGAAACTGCCTGCACTTTATTTACCGTTCTCTCCTCTACCAACTCCAGTCAGGTCTGGTCTCACCTTCGTGCTGCTGAAAGGCTCTCGATTAAGGTCTCTGCGATCTCCCTGGGAAGTTCTCAGTCCTCATCCTCCTGGACATCTGACACTGTGGACCCCTCTTCCTTGACTTGCCTTCCTGGGCACCACACTGCTCTGGTCTCCCACTACCATGCTGGCTGCTCCCTGAGCCTCCCCCATCCTCCTGACCTCTCAACACTGGGGGTGCCCAGGAGTGGTCAAACTACAGCCTGTGGGCCAAATCCAGTCCACCACCCAGTTTTTATAAATAAAGTTTCACTAGAACTAGCCATGCCCATTGGGTTACATATTATCTAAACTACTGGCAGAGTTGAGTCACTGCAACAGAGACTGTATGACTCACGCAGCTTATAATATTTTTTTATCTGGCCCTTACAGGCAAGTATGCTGACCTCTGACCAAAATTCTTATTTAATCATTCTTTTTGTTTACATTAACTCAATTTAAAATGAACTTTTCATCATCGAAATTAACAGATACACACAAGCAGAGAGTTCTATGACACTAAATGCCATGTGAATGTGGGCAGCAGCTTCTACCACCCAGGTTCTCTCCTGCATTCCAGATTCGCATATCCAGACAACTTACTGGACATCTCTCTCCATTTGGATGTGAAATGACATGATAACATGGCCAAAGCAGAACTAGAGACATTCCGTCTGTTCTCTGCCTCGCCCATGCCCAGTACTCTGTTTCTCACTTTACCCTGCTTTGTTTCCTTGCTTAGCACTTATGGCTACTTGAATTTATCTTATATGGTTATTCATTCTTTTATTATCTATCTTCCCTGCCAGAAAGTACATTCCCTGTTGGCAGGGACCTCATGTCTCTTGTTTCTTGCTGCATCTGGTTGCCTTGAACATGCCTGGCACATGGTAGATGCTCAAAATATCTGTCGCATGTTCTGCGTTGAGTGAACTCTGCCTGGAGAAGTGAAAGAAAGCATCCAAGAGGAGATGAGCTGGGGCCTGAATGATGATGAAATGTACATATGTTCATTTCTTCGGTGGCATAGCAACCATCGCTACCACGAATGCCTCTGGGGAATTCTCACTCTCGTCCTCCACCATCTTGGTAAATTTATTACGCCTTCCCCTTGTGAAGATCCGAGTCACAGAATGTAAGTTGGGCTCAACAGGTTTTTTCATTTTGAGCAGTATGTCCCCCAAATCCTGCCAAGAACCCTGAGTAGTTTCTGACCCCCCGACTCCAAGTGCTGCCTTGGCCCCCTCAGCCTCTCCATGTCATGAGCACCTCCCCTTTCCCTAGCCAGGGAACACATCTGGTGCTCGTCAGTGAAGAACTGGCTCCTGACTTTGCTGGTTGGGTGGGGAGGGGTATTCTAAACACAGGAGACAACTTCTACCAAGGCACTGATGCATGACACAATAGTAAATGATGGGGCGTGAAAGTCAAACGTTCCCTTCAAGGGACAGACATATTCTTTCGAAACTCTGGAACTCCCTAAGGACTTAATTCACAAGTTGCAGAGCTGTTCCCCTAGAGCTTGTCTCACCTACAAGGAAAAAAGGGCATTTTCTGTAACATCAATGCTTGGCCAACATCACCAGCCTCCACTTTTGCATCAGGCTGGACAACTGAAAGTTTCCTGCCACCTCTATCATAATTACTATAACAGCCATTACGCTTTGTGTTTGCCCAGTAATTTCAGCTTTTCAAAGAACCTGCAAGTCCATTAACACAGAGGTTTCCCCCAAAGCCTCTGAGTTTGAAGCATTAAAGCCTCTCCAGACAAAAATATCAACTTGTTGGGGAAAAAAAAACCTCCAAGCCTCCAAGACTGTCCAGTCTCTGTCTGACCCTCAACCCTTCCCAGCAAACACTACAGATTTTCTCAAGGCAGCTTCAGGTGAAACATTCATTCAAACCAGCAGAAAGATAAATGCTGAGCCTGCACATTCAGAACCTTCTGCTGACTTAGCATCATGCCAACAGAGATGATGAACTTGTCACTCATCCTGAGAAGGAGTCATGGCATGCCCAAGTGAGCCTGTCTCATTCACCCTCTCCATGGCAGTGGCCACCAGGGAAGCCAGTACAATGGGTGGTCTGAACAAGAGAAGACCATAAGACTGAGCAAGCCGTTACCGGAAAATCAAGACACCTGGCAGATCCAAGAACATGGCTGATGCCGTTTCCATTTGCCCCAAATTAGCATCAAAGTCAAGAGGAGTTAGGGTTAAACTGCAAACACTCCAAGTTCCAACCACAACCACCTACATATGGTTCCCCATACACACCATGTACTTGGCCACCTACGTCTTTATTCATGCTGTTCTCTCTGGCTGGATAAGCTCAGGAAAATTGCTTATTTTTGCCAAAGTTAGCATTTAGTATGGACATAATTATGGTTAGGAGCCATGGATCGCATGTGGCAATCATTCCCTCAGCTCCACTACTGAAATCCTACTCATCCATCAAGCATGTTCTTTCTCCCCACCAGCACTCACTCTGACCTAGTTCACTGTGGCCCCAGCTAATTGTCCTCTGGCTTTATCACCTTTTTTGGCTTGGTGTTCAGTCCACCACTGCCTTTACCTGATAAATTCACTCTTCCTCTAGTCAAATCCATTTCACCTTCTTGACAGTCAGTGGTGCCAAAGTCAGAACTCTCCCCAAACCATAGCTTAAAAGATGCATAGCTTCCCCTTCCCTCTGCCAACCAGTCCACAAGTATGAAATGCACTGGTTGTCCCTCACTTGCTAGACACTGTTCAAGGTGTTAGGAAGACTCAGTGATGGAGACAGACACACCCCTGCCCTCCTGAATTGTACCAAGGAATCTGGACAGTGATAAACTAATTTACAGTATGATAAAGCCATCAGGCAAACACATGAGTAAACATTCATTATTCTTTTTATGTGCATTTACAAACATCATATGGTTAGAATGACTTTACATGTTTCTGTCTTATTTCTTGGCCAGAACATAAGATTCTTGAGAGAAAAGCCCTCAGTCAAAGGACAGGTCAAAATAAACCACATAGCCAAGGATAAGTTCAGTAAACTAATTCTAAGTCCTTTAATTGAAGGACTTCAATATCAAAAAAAAACTTTGTTTGGGTGAGTTAGATATGGTCTGTTCTTACAAATACACACTCAATTATATCTGCCACTTGGGCAACCGGAATAGAAAGATCTCACAAATGCAGAAAGTCCTGGAATTCAAGATATTCATTCAACAAACACTGCCTGGTCACCTGTGCTGAGTGCTGAAGGATCAGGGTCTTTGCACACTTGAGGGTAAAGAACTTGCTCATTGGCAGATCAGAATCTCTGCATGTGCTGTTTTCTCTACCCAGAAGGGCCCTCCCCCATATCCACACAGCTCCCTTCCTCTCTAAGGTATCTGCTGACTAGTCCTCAGATCAGAAAGGTTTCTGTGTATTCATTAATGTACCATCAACCACTCCAGTTCCCTCTCTTTCTAGGCACAATGCAAGAGACCACTTTCCTCAACCCTTGAGTTAGCTGTAGACAATCAATGTGAACAGAAGCCTTTAAGAGCCAGTAAATGACTCCACACACTCCTCCCCCTCCTTCCATGACAACCAGCTATGCTCCATGTGACATGGGCCCTGTTCACCTGGGTCCCCAACTGAAGGAAAGTAGAGCGGAGCTCCTGGTTGACCCTTGCTGAGTATGTTGCATGAATGAGAAATAAGCCTTCATTGTTAGAAGCCATTAAGTATAGGGACTATTGTTTCTACAGCATAGCCTAAGCCATCCTAGCTAACGTCACTTTTCTGAAAACCCTATGCCAAAGGGCATCACCTGTTGCTCTCTCTGTCTCTTGACCCTGCTTTGATCTTAGCACTTAACACAATCTATCGTTATATATTTGTCCTAAATTCACATTTTGCTCCTATCCCCTTGAGTGTACATCCCCATCCGCTTGAATGTATGCTCTTTGAGGGAAGAGACTTTGGTCCTCCAGGATCCCTAGTGCCTTCAACAGTATGCCTGGAAAAGGAAGTGCAATCCATATTTATGAAATGACTCAACGAAGGAGTGAAGAGAAACAGGTAAGACACGGTTGTTAGCCTCAAAAAATATATCCTCAGCAGAAGCTATAAATGCATAAAGGCATAGGAAAGGCCCCTAATCCCATGGGGGATGGTGGTGCCCACTTTCCCAGAGGGCATGTCTTCTGAAATGAGTTTTTAAGGATATAAGAGAGGCAAGAGCAGCAGCAGTAAGGACCCAAAAATGTGAAAGAAACCAGGTGTGCTGAAGCAATGTTTTTGTTATATTTTATCAAGCCAACGAAAACAAAAATTCTATGGAAAAAAAAAGAGGATTTTGTGATCAAACTAATATAGGAAAGAATTTAAACACAGTTTAAAAGATGTCTATAGTGCAGGACTTCTCAGAGCCTTGAATGGGCTAATATGTGTTGTAAATATCCAAGGGTTTCTTGACATTCAGCATCTTCCTCATTTACTTTGGCTTAAACTCTTCTCTGGAGGGAACATCTGCCCAGGACTAGTACTCCTCAGAACTCTCATTGGGAAATTGCAAAAGGGGGAGATAACTGAATAGAGGGTGGAGAGGTGGGCAGGGGTCAGAAATCATGGTAAAAGATTTGTATGGCCAGCAGTTTACATTTTATCTGATGGTAAGGTGATATAAGCAATGCATCTGCAGTGAGAAGAGGTTTTATCACCATCCTCCATCACGGAAAAAGGATGTCCTTCCTGGTCCTTTTAATAGCACCAGTAATCAATATCTGATGGGCCAAGAGATCTATAGACTGGGACTCTGGAAGGAGGGTGCTTTCAGCAAGTCCCTGAACCTCTGTGAGCCTTATCTTCCATATCTACTTAATGGCTTGCATTAAACATATCCCTTCTATTGTCACTTTCAATTCTGTAACTTTGATACCATCAATGATTATGACCTTGGGTATAAAGGTCTAAGGTACCATTTTTCACACTGAAAGAGTTCAAAGGCTCAAAAGATCTTAAGGCAAGAGAAGAGAGTAAATAATCATGCAGAAGATCCATTTAAAGTGACAGAACAACAATGGAAGGGAAGGCCTAGCCTTGAGGCCAGAAGACCTGTCAGCTTTCTTGCTCCACCTCTGCACCTGCATGCAGATCTGTCTCCTTTCTCCCGAGGAAAGCTCCTGTCCCCTAAAGTGATTTTCCACTCTTGTCACTCATGGGCTCAGCCATGAAATGGTTCCTCTCAAATCTTTAGATGCAAAGAGCAAGAGAGAAAGAATCATGTCATGAGACTGGACTGCTTGCTCATCACGTGTGGTCAGCTGTATAGTGGAATATAAATTTAAAACACTCAAATAATTAAACTGTCACTTCCTATTAGAGGAACTATATTCAAAGGTACAATTAATAAGGAAAGAAAAATAAGGAAATAAAATACGTTTGACAGAGCCAGCGAAGCTACGACTTTCTCCACTTCTAGTCTATGATGACAAGATGGTCTCTCCCACAGGCACAGATTTGCAATTTCAAACCACATGTAACAGGAACTGAGGGATGAGAAGGTGAAAATAGCTACAGCAAAGATAAAGAAAAGGAATACATCCAGTCATACGGAGGGCCATTCCGTCTCTCATGCAGCACGAGAGATACTGAGGGCACAGGAGGCAGGAAAGGCAATTGCATCAAACCTAACAAATGGAAAAGGCATCTTCGAGCCCTTTATAGTCAAAAGTTAAAGAACTTAAGACAAAGCGGGAATGGTAATGACATGTTTTGCACTGGTATTTCTTTTTAGAGTTTTCAGGGTTTCCATATGCTTTATCTCATCTGATCTTTGTAAGAACGCTAAGAGTTAGATCAACCAAGATGAACAACACAGGTGAAGATGGGGGAGAAAGAGAAGAACTCAGCAACGGAGTCAGAACTGTGTGGCATGTGGAGGAAAGAGCAAGCTCCGTAGTTTACCTGGAGGGTACAATATGGGAGAAAGAGCTAGAAGGTGGTGGGGACTAGACTGTGGGAGTTCTTGGGTATCTGGCTAAGGGTTTAGACTTTACCTTGGAAAAAACGGAGAGATCACCAAAGCTTTAAGAGTGGGGAGTAATGTGCTCAAAGCTCTGCTTTCGTGGCGTGAGCTGTGGTTGACGGTGACCATATCAGCAGGGACATGAGAAGACTGGAGTCAGGGTCCAAGTGAAACGTGATAAGAACTGGGCGACATACAGAGGAAGGAGTCGCCACCAGCTGGGTAATGGAAGAACGGACACGACCAGAGTGCCAGATGTGGTTCCAGAGATGGTCATGTCTTACACAGACAAGGCACGAAATGACACTAAAGCAGACAGGATAAAGCCCTGATTCTCTTTCAATCCTTCTAATTAATTAATGAGAAAGTCTCATTTTGGTGCTAATAGCTCTTCAGTGACTTTCTAACACTTGCTAATCTCCTTTTTTAAGAATAGTGTAATATACGAAGCCTTAGCAGAAAATAGCAGCTAGTTGCATATTAATAGCACTGTTGTGTTTCCCTTTTTCATTTTTCTTTTGAGATTTTCTTTTTTTAATTTCTGTGATTTTGTTCCTTCATTAGTTCACTGTTGCCATCTATTTATGGCAAGGGAACTGGATTCTATTTTTGGTAGTGATATAGCATTTCCTTTTGAAATATATTTATTTTCTTTCAAGATGTAAAGAAAAACATTGTTGGGGGGCGGGAGGAAGGTCAATTTCCAACAAGTTAAATGTAGCATTATCATATGACCCAGCAATTCCACTCCGGGGTACATACCAAAAAGAGCAGGAATATCGTTGACAAAGAAAAACCAGTTTGGGGATGAGTCAGAAAGGGACAGGTTCTAGGCAGGTTCTAAGGTGCTCATGGCTCACTGCACAGCACATTCTACTTGATACCGAGGTGGGAAGCATACCGAGCAGCCAGGGGAATGGGGCAGTAACCCAGAAAAGGAGACTGGGATACAGGTACAGATGGTAAAGGCATCTGCACAGCTCTGGCTAAGAAGGTCCACATCCGGAGAAGTGCAGCTACTAGGGATGCTTTGAGGAAGGCCCTGTCTCACCTGTACAGGGAGGGGCACAGGTCCCACCCAGCAGACAGCAAGCAGATCACCATCAGCCAAGTTGGAGTGACTCCTGACTTGAGAAGTAACGGACCCCTTATCAAGGAATGGACCTCAGCCCAATCCAATTTTACAAATGAGGAAAAGTGCAGTCCAGAGAGGAGAAAGGAAGGAAGAAGATATGTTATAAATATGTTATTTCATATATATTGATATATATTTATTACATATATAGTATTCCCTATGACAGGGAAGGGTACCGAAGCTAAGATTAAATCCCAGGTCTACCTAATTCAAAGCTCCAAATTTTTCCAAAACAACTTGCTCTTCTCATTGCACAGGACTCACCCAAAGAAGGGAAGATATTAAAGCTGGAAAAGCACTCAGCCCACCCTTACCACATGCAAATGAGAAGACTGAGGTCCAGAGTTTGCCTGGCCTGCCAACCAAGTTCACCCTATTAACATGGTGAAGCGAACTAAACTCCTTAGCACAATCTTGCCATGGCGAGACAGTTATAATGGCCCCTTTAGGTCTCTAAACAATGGCCCCAAGGTACCCAGGTCCTAATCCTCAGAATTTGTAAACATTACTTTAAATGGCAACAGGGACTTTGCAGATGTGATTAAATTAAGGATCTGGAGATGGGGATATTATCCTGAATGTTTTGGTTGTCCCTAAATATAATCAACAAGGATCCTTATAGGATGTGTGACAACTGAAGGAAGATGCTATGCTGCTGGCTTTGAAGATGGAAGAGTCACAAGCCAAGGAATACACCTCTAAAAGCCGGTAGAAACAAGGGCATTTTCTCCCGTAGAGCCTCCAGAGGGAACGTGGCCTTGCCGACACATTGATTTTGGCACAGTGAACCCGAATTTAGATTTCTGCCCTCTGGAATTGCAAGATAGTGAAAGCGTATTCTTTTCAGACACCAAGTATGTGGCAATTTGTTACAGCAGCTACAGTCCTGGACGGAGCCCTTTCTACTAACCTCCTGCTTTACTTAAACTGAGCACCTACCCTGCTGGGTGCTGGGAATAGGGAAA
>NW_006435763.1:756552-790526 GCF_000325575.1 Pteropus alecto
CAAACTAAGTGAACAGGAACACACGCCACACAGGGCAGCGGACCAATGGCTGGGGAATCGTGGATGGGGCATGGACATGGGCAAGCCGCCATCTAGCTTCGAACTTCTGCCCCCGCCGAGACAGCAGATGTGGCATCAGGAACAAAAGAGAAGGCGGCATGACGCACATTCTCAACAGGATTCCTGGTAACAGGTAGAATCGAGGGATCCATATAGATCTGTCATGTGGTCACCGTGTGGCTGATGATTCATATTTTTGGTGCAACTGCTCAGAGGCAGAGGTGTGGTCAGGGAACAGAACCTCTCCTGGGTGCAGCTGTACCAGAGATTTTGGCTGCTTTAATGAATTCTTCCAAAGTGTTACACTAACCCAAACCAACCATAAAAGTTAACAGATTCGTTTAAGAAATAGGTTTGATTTCAGTGTATTTTGGAGAAACGCCCAGATTAACAGAGAGCTTATTAATTCGTCCTTCCTCTTTTCTCTTCCCCAGGTATCCTGAACTTCTTGACCCTTGTTTTGTCCCATCCAGGTCCAAGAGTGATGGGGAAACTGATGGAGAAGAATTTAATTGATGCACACATTAATTGTTCAGACAACTCCCCGTAAGGCCACACGTGAACTACGTGAATCATCCTTCCCAAAGGAATATTAAGCACCTATGTGCACAAGCGTCTGTGCTTCTGCAATCTGCTCAGTGCCCTTACTCAATCTGCCACAGTGTTCCTCAGCTGCCAGAGACGCCAACGATGAGTGTTAATATCCCCACACACCAAGTCCCGCTTGCTCTTGACACCAGCCCCTAAAGAGGAGAACGGATCATTTCACTGGGTGCTAGCTAGATAAAGAGGCAGGAACATCAACTGACATGTGTCTATGTACAGCTTTGAGAGTTTTGTGAAACATGGGGCCCAAAGTGTAATAAAGACCTCACTTATTAAGCACCTGCTGTGTAGACAGTACCACAGTGATCAGACTTCAAAACCTATTGCTCTGGTTCTCAACCAGAGGCAAATATGCCCCCCAGAAAACATTTAGCAGAGTCTGGAGACATTCTTATTGTCACAACTAGGGGCATGAAGTCTAGTGGGTAGAGGCCAGGGATGCTGCTAAACATCCTACAATGCACAGGACAGTCCCCACAACAAAGGATTATCCAGCCAGCATGCCAGTAGTGCCGAGTTTGAGAAACCCTGCCCAAGAGCCAAACTAGCTGGGCTCAAATCCTGGCTCTATCACTTACCACCTGTGCAAATTCAGACCTATGTCTTAAGTTCTCTGGGCCTCAGTTTCTTTATCTGTAAAATGGGGATAATAATGAAACCTACTTCCTCATACTGTTGCAAAAAGGAGAGGTGTTAATACATAGAACATATTCACACCAGAACAGTGCTCGCTGCACAGTATGTTCTACTTTATGTGCCAAGCAATGTGCTACACACTTTTCAGATAATTATTGACCTTTCCAGTAACCTTGCAAAACGGACGTCACTACTAACCCATTTTACAATTAAGGAAGTTGAGGCACCGAATGATTATGTGACTTGCCCAAGGACACAGAGCTAGGAAGTTGCGAAGCCAGGTTTTGCGCTGTCTGGATCCAAAGCACATACTCTCCCAAGGTTCTCGAACAGAGGCATACTTGGCCCAGCGGTGCACACGCATGCAAGGAGCACACACAGTGGAATTCCTAGAGCATGACTTTTGCTTGACTCTTTGGTGAAGGGAAAAGTTGACGCCTTTACTGGGTAAGTCATTTTTCAATTACTTTGGCCTTCATACCAATGTGGCTGCATTATGAGACGGCTGTGTCGTCTCCATGGATTTTTAAGGTGAAGCCAGAGAGATGGCCATGTGGGGTGCACACAGCCTGACCTACAGCTCATGTTCATCAGACTCTCGCCCTGCGCTGGCTTCCTATGGCTGCGGTAACAAATTGCCACAGACGCAGTGGTTTACGGCAACACAGATTTGTTCTCTAACAGTTCTAGAGGTCCAAAGTCTGACATGGGCCTCACTGGACTAAGCTCAAGGTGTCACAGGGCTGCGTTCCTTCTGGAGGCTCCAGAGGAGGATCTGCTTCCGGGCCTTTTCCTGGGACTAGGGTCCGCTTGAATTCCTTGGCTCACGGCCCCACCTCCACCTTCAAAGCAAATTACTCCAATCTCTGCTTCTATCATCACATCTCCTTCTCTGACTCTCACTCCCGTCTCCCTCTCATAAAAATCCTTGTGATTAATTAGACCCACTGGATATTCCCGAAGAATCTCCCCACTTGAAGATCCTTAATCTTATCTGCAAAGTCCCTTTTGCCATCAAAGGTGACATAGTCACTGGTTCCAGGGATTAAGACATCTTTGGGGGGCCATAGTTCTGTTGACCACACCCCATAAAGCTATTCGAGTAAAAAAAAAAAAATTATAGAAAGCACTGAACCTGGAAGTCCTATGAGTTCTGGGAAGGATTCCAAGACAAGGAGTGAGTGCCTCGATGTGGCAGCCCCATTGCAGGAACGGAAACCCCACTGGGAGAAGCACACAGTCAGAGTTAGTGAAGAGGCGGGGCTCAGCCCTCAGCTGGAGCATCTCAACTCCCTCCCAGTTCAGGAGTATAAGAAGAGCGCTAAGCAGGCTTGGAATGGAGTCTGAAGCACCTCCCCACATCGTGATATTGGTCTGCTCGAGCTGCCAAAACCGAGCACCATCAGACAGAGGGGCTTAAACAACAGAAAATGATTTTCTCATAGTTCTGGAGGCTGGAAGTCTGAGACCCAGGTGTCTGCAGGGTTGGTTCCTCCCGAGGCCTCTCTGCTTGGCTTGCAGCTGGCCGTCTTCTCTCCTGCGTCTTCATGCGGTCTTTCTTTTGTGTGTGTCTGTGTCCTAATCTCTTCTTATAAAGACACCAGTCGTATCGTACCAGGGCCCATGTTAACCTAAATTATGACCTCGTTTTACCTTAATTATTTTTTTCAAAACCCTATCTGCAAATACAGTCACATTCTGAAGTACTGGGGGTGGGGGTAGGACATCAATATATGACTTGCAGAGGAAAAAAAAGTCAGCCCATAACACTCTAACATATCCCTCCTACTCTCAGATGAAGCCAGAGACATGCCTCTTTTCCCTGGAAATCACTAGAATTTGAAAAGCTCTACGCACCAGGGGATGAGTAGATGGGGATAGAGAATTTCCCACTCTGGAGGAGGGAGAGAAGCCACAAACTCAAGCAAATCAAGTATCTAATCCCATTAAGGCACATCCAGGGCCATCTTTTGAAAGTTTATCTTTAACAAAGCTAATTTTGGCCGTAGAGTATTTCCAGCAAGTACAAGATTATTTTTATGCTTCCGCGATGACCATGTCACACGCCAAAACCAGAGACTGAAACAGGCCCTTTCATTCAACCCCAATGAAAACACGAGTTGCTTGCAAAGGTCTTGCCCTGGAAGGCAAGGAGCGAGGAGTGGGGCGTGGCTGGTGGAAGGAAAAGATGGCTTTAGCTCCCAAATTTGCTTCTTTCCATGGGAGGGAGGAATGCCTGCGGTGTACAGCTGGAAAATCAACTCACAGGAGAGAAGGGAAAAGTACTGGGCTCAAAGGCAGAAGCAGACAGAAGCATATTTCTATTCCACATTTTAAGAAAGGAAGCTTTGAAATGTTCTCAGCCCCATCTCCCCATTTCAGGACATGGCTGACACATGGCAGAGGAAACAGACATCCTCTATCCTGTTCTGGACAGTTTCTTGAAAAACTCACTGCATATGGTTTAGCAGAAAAGACACAAGAGATCTTACTAATATTCCAGTCTGATATCCAACTGACATACATGGGTACAACCTTGCTGGTTATTAAAATACTGAAATGCTTCGGTTTCCACTGTGAATAGCCCACAGCCTCAGGGCCTTCAAGTCCCTGACACTCAGCTCCTCCCTCAGGAACCCCCCACCTTCCCATAACCAGCCACTAAAAGACTAATGCCTGATACCACAGGGGGCTCTGGGATGTTACAAAGGGGTTGTATACTTTGATCGGTCAGTGATTATCTTAGTCCAGGCTGCTGTAACAGAATACCATGGACTGGGTAGCTTATAAACAACAGAAATTTATTTCCCACAGTTCTAGAGGCTTAGAAGTCTAATAATAAGATGTTGGTAGATTCAATGTCTGCTGATGACCCACTTCCTGGTTCACAGGGAGCTTGTCTTCTCTCTGTGTCTTCACATGACAGAAGGGGCATGGGAGCTCTGTGGGGCCTCTTTTATAAGGGTACTAATCCCATTCATGAGGGCTCCACCCTCAACTTAAATATGTCCTAATACCATCACATTGGGGATTACTATCTCAACATACAAATTTTAGGGGGAACATAAACATTCAATCTGTAACAGTGGTCATGCTATGCTAGTGGCTAAATGTTAACATCAACCCTAAATCCCTCCTACTTTTGTTTATGACTTGTTTCGCTGGCCCTACCCCCACCATGGAAAAGGAGAGCAATTATTTCTTGCTGCCCATGCAATATCCTTTTCAGATCACAGGGCAATTACTTACTGTCACATCTTCACCCTGTCTTCGTTTTTCTAAAGAAAGGAACGAACCATGGTTTCACATCCCTACCATTCACCAGAAAACCTGTGACATGAGTACATCACGCCCGCTAGGATGTGGTTCTCTACCACCTCCTGGCATATCATAATAGTCAAGTCCCACAAAATGATCTTCTGCTGGGAAATTTTATATTTAAAAGCAATTCTTAAAGTAACATTGATACAGACACACAGTTGAGCAATGCCTGGTGACTAAGAATAAATAATCGTGGAACTCCCTGCCAGGCTTCAAAATATTATTTTTTAAAAATTCAAATTATTTCACTGTACTTTATATTGGAATCTATCATTTTCTGAGGTTTTCCATTTACACAATGAGAAATATCAAAGAGGTTGAGATATGCAACATCTAGGGAATACAAAAGTGTGACTAATTTAAAATATATTCCATAGCAGGTGCCATAAGAGATGCCACTAAAACAATGAAATAACATTTTCAATGAACCAATTAGAAAAATTTTTGTTTCAAGTGCTGGTCAGAGTTAGACAACGGAAGTACGTTAACACAGCTATTGAAAGTATCCAGCGGTCCAATCTTTCTGGAAACCAATTAGCAATATGCATCAAGAACCTTAAAATTCTTCATGTATGGTCACCTAGTAATTTCAGCCATGGGGTTCAATTCAAAACCAATAATCTGTATTAGGAAGACATTTCATTAGGAAGATGTTCAGTGAGGTATTGTTTTTAACATCAGCAAATTTGAAGAAATCTAAATTATCAAATATATCATGATGTGTCCACAAAATAGAAAATGTAGCAGATAAAAATGCTTAGAAATAATGTGTAATGCTTCTGATACACTGTTAAGTAAATTAAAGCTATATATGAAATTATATAATCAATATGTATATATGTGTTTGTGTATAAAGTATAGAAAAGACTAGAAGGAAATATATCAAAATGTCACACTAGCAGTTGTCTGGGGATGGTGAAATCAAAGGTGATTTTTATTTTCTTTATACTTCTCTGGATCTCACTAATCCTCTAACACATGCATTCATTAAATTAATTTGATATTTGCTGAAGTTATTTTTTACAGTCCTTAAAATCTTTACCTTTTTGAGATATACGCTAATATATTTATACCGATATATTTATACTATACATATTTATACTGACATAATAATAGATGGAATATAATGATGCCTTGAATTTGCTTTAAAATGATCCAGGGGAATCGGGACAAGGAGAGTGGTGAAGTTATAGATGAAACAAAAATGGTCATGTGTTAATAACTGTTGAAGCCAAGTGGTATCATCATACTATTCTCTCTACGTTTGTATGTATTTGAAATTTTCCATGATAAAAGTATTTCTTTGAATGCTTCCAAAAAGCTTTAAAAAAGAAAGGAAAATGATTACTAATTAAGCAAGACCAAACAATAGCAATAAACTAAAGTGAAATTTGACCATGAAACTCAGAGCTTGCCGTCTTCGAAATCCTGTTGGTGGAAGCCATGCCCATCACCTCGCACCGGAGTCACAGCAAGCCTGTCATTTTGTACCACTCAACACCCTCTTCCTGTGGTTCTGGCTCTGTTCACCCAAGTCAACTCACACTGCATTTCCTCAGCCCCACAAATATCTTAGCTTGAAAACAATTCATGTGGAAAATATGTTTTTCAGCCTGAGGACTACAGACATGCAGAACAATAAAGATTTCAAATGCCGCTTACTCTTTCTGGCTAGTTTTCTAATTTGGAAGAGACAAGAGAGAGCAGGAGACATTCAGCTATTTGTGACAACAAAACAGAAATCGGCAAAAAGCTCGACGTGTTGATTGTGAGAACTGCCATCTACAGGAAAATTCAGGAGCTGTCAAAACAATACTCAAGCCTGGCAGCCTTCAGCAGCATGTCAAGAGGAGAGAAAGGCCTAGGCTGTAAACTGGTATCTGGTCCTCCATGAGCTAGCATCCTCCACTATGCTGCATGCAACCTACAGGGGCAGGCACATAGGAGGCCAGGCTCTTCTGGATAAGGAGCTCTTGAATACAACCCTAGATCCCAGTTCTCTAGAGCATCTTCTCTGCCAAACTCTCCACCCTTAGACTTCTGAATGAGGGGCCCCTCCTCTATATTCCAACAGCCCTCCAAGCTACCCCAACAGATGTCTCACTCTGGGCTTTATCTGGAAGTCTCCTCCAATGAGATTCTAAGTTACATGAAAGCAAATAATTTGATCACAGATATACCTACAGAATATTCTGGCCTAGGGTATGGGCTCAATAAAAGCTTGAAGAATGAACATACTAATAAACCAATAAATAATGAATTCTAAGGAAATCCATGAATGGAGTTCAGAGAGTCTGTGAGCCCCTAAAATTGTACACAATGTTGAATGAATGCTCATGAATGTGCATTCCTCTGGGGACGGTCCATAGTTTTTATTAGTGTATAAAGTGATCATGACTTTCCTCCAAATCACCCCAAATTTTCTTAAATTCCTTGGATGAGTATGTGGGCCTAGCTTTGAGGTGCAAGTGATTTTCAGAAGTGACCTTATATTTTAGAATGAGTTTCATTTTGTTTGGGGAAAATAGGCACCATTGGGGACCAATGGAAAATCATTAACTTCTTTTAAGTTGGTGAGATTTAAAAGAGGAAAAAGCCTTGTAACATACCAACTTCAACAAAAATTACAAATAAAAACCAACTACCATTCCAATTTAATATTAACTTTTTTTCTTTGAACAGGTAACATGGTCACCTCCATGGAGAGGAGTGTGTATCTGAAAACCGATCCAGCAAATATTCTTTCTCTGAATGCTGTATTGTATTATTTGGATTGTTCTTTTTACCCTGCACATGATTATCTATCTCTAATAATTAAATAATTCGAAAGAACATATCCATGTTCATCATATGGAAAATCTGTAAAATTTGAATGGAAAGACAAAGCATTTGGAAAGCCCTTTTAGGTTTCGTTTTTCTCTGGGAGATGTGAGGGGAAAACAGGGGAAATGGATCAACAACAGGATAATACCTAGAGCAGATTCTGCCATAAGCAAATGTTTAAAACCCAGGGGAGTACAATGAGCAAAAAAGAATAATTTGACAATTGAAAAATCACAGAGGGTTCTGGTTATCCTTTTAGACTATAAAAGCATTACTACAATAAGATGTGCAAAAAATGTGAATATACTTTGATAAGTAATCAAATCACAGAGGGTTCTGGTTATCCTTTTAGACTATAAAAGCATTATTACAATAAGATGGGCAAAAAATATGAATATACTTTAATAAGTAATCATGATTAACTGGATGCAACTGCAAATGCTTCCCATTTGGAGATCATTGGCAATTACTCTAAACACCATCTTCTGTAGATGTGCTTCTTAGCCAAAAACATTTTTACTAGTAAATATGATGTCGGCTGACCTACTTATGTTTATATTTATATATGTGTGTGAGTTGATATATACATAGGTTTTTCTGCTTTTCAAATATCATCTACCCTTCAGAATGATATAAAGTCCTTTGGGGATTTGACTCGATGATGCAGGGCTCATAAATTCCTCCCCCATGCCAGGCAAATTTAAACTGAATTACTCATACACTTGCAGAAAGTGAGGATGTTGATTTTCAGCCAAATCCATGGGCCTAAAGTACCAGGACTTGGGGATTTAAAAAAAAATTCAAGGATTTGAGAGGTACAGTCTCTGAGTTAAAAAAGACCTCAGAGATGGTGGCCCAATGCAATCTTTCCAATGCGAGTCGGTCTCTCCAGCCCGATCCTAACAGTCGGGCAGTCACTCAGCTCAGTCACTTCTGACGAACCCTCTTAATTCTATGAAACATCACAGTCTGCTATTAAAACTGAATTGTCAGAGCTTATTTCTCATATCAAGCTAAAACTTCATATAATAATTTCATCCTCTGGCCTTAGTTCTGTCCCCAGAAAAACAAAACAAAACAAAAACTGAAACTAAACCTTCTACCCACGAACAGCCCATGTAACCGTTGAATAATCTGTCCTATTCTCTCTGATATTTGTCTTCTCTAGGTTGAACTTCCCTAAATATTCCTTCTGAGAGTCTTACCATATGTCATTTAGATCCCACACAGTCCTGAAAGTCCTTCCTCTGGACACACTGCAGTTTTCCAACATCTATCTTTAAATATTACTCCCCAGAACTAAGTCAAGTCTACAGATAATGGTGTTAGTGTTGCTGAAGACATCATTAGTTATACCTCTTGGCCATTGCTCCTATGCTCCTGCTAAGAGAGGCAAATTTTGCTGCAGTGGCGATTAACCACTCTTGGAGAAGAATCTTGATTATTATTCTCTACCAGTGATGTTCAAAAGGTGGCATGTGACCTGGTTCTGGCCAATGAAATGTAAGGAAAGTCTATGCCAATAAAAGGATAAAGGGTCTAGAAGAAAGCTTTTTTTTCTCTCCCTTTTTCTTCCTGTTTTGAATGCTGGCATGTGAAAATGTGATGGCTGGAACAGAAGCAGGCATCTTGTGACCAAGGTGAACCAACAGCTGAGAAAAGCAAAATAGAAGAATGGAAAGGACTTGAGTCCTTGATGGGTTATCAGGTCACTAAACCAGACCTGGGACTCCTAGTTAAACAAAATAACTAACTGGCTTAAGTCACCGTTGGTCAAATATTGTTACATGCAGCTGAAAGCACTCCTAACAACATAAAAAATATAATGGAGCTATCACTATTCTTGATTTGGACATTACATTTCTAGAAATGTGGCCTTCACTTTTCTAAGAGCCATATCACTACTTAGAATCTGCTGATCATCTGGCCAATGCAAAACAAACAAACAAATAAACCAATAAAAACCGCGTGATTGGGGATCACAATCTCAAATGCTTGCAGAGACCATGCAGCTAACCTAAGTGTGTGAATCTGGCTAGAAATAATAGGGAGCAAGGAGGGCTGTAGTGAAGATGAAAATGTGACTCATCTGAAGACATTAAAATTCAAGTATTTTAAATACTATGCTGGTAATAAAATACTAATACATCTATGAGTTAGAGTCGGCAGACAGTCTACCAGTTCATGACCCTTGCAAAAATCATTCTCACGTAGGTTGGAAAGCCACATTCATCCCTCCTTTCTGCAAAAGTGTAAATTCTTCTTAAAACCCTCCAGTGTAGTCTGTAGTATGGGTTCATCATTTCAATCTAGAAAGGCAGTTTTAAATTTTAATTCCAAAATCTAACTTCTTAATCATTTCATTTAAGACAACCAGAATATTAACATCAAATCTGTTCTCTCTCTTGATCCTAAGCCCCTTCCCTAAACCAAGTGGATTCATAATCGTTAACTCGAAAGGGCAATAAAATATGACCAGAATTAAGCCCCCAAAGACCTGGGTTCTTGTTGTGTGACTAAATAAATCACTTCAAAAATCTGGACCTTTATTTCCTCATCTGAACATAAGGATTCTTTAACCAAATTCATTTGGGGCTGCCGAGTTCCCTAGGCCATCACTGAGTTACTTAATCATTGACAGAGATAAAATGAAAAACTATATACGTCCACACCTTAAAGCCCTAAGCCCCATGCAAACATCTGATCCAACTGGAGGAATTATTTACTGCAAAGGTCACTGAGAAAGTCTCCTCTTACCGTCATTTTCACATTGGCCACAATTAATCTTCAGTTCGCCAGGATTAAAGCTCATGGCAAGTCCTAAGACCTCAAAAGAAGCTTCTGGTTGTCCCAGTTAAGAAAACAGGAGTCATTTCATGCTGGACTCTCCACACCTTGGGCATCTGTGAGATTCATTCACAGTGTCTTATAGGGAATACTCTCATATCACCACACTGCCCTTCATCATTTTTTCTTGTTATTAAAAAGTGCATGTGCATTAGAGAAAAATAAAACTACAAAATATATACACAAACATATAGCATTCCTGTAATAAATATGTATTATGAGCCAAGCACTGAGCTTTGTTCTTGATATTCATTATCTCATTTAATTCTCACAACTCTATGAAGTAGGTACTATACTGTTCTCATTTTAAAGATGAAGACGCTGAGGCCCAGAATCATTTAAGAACTTCTTCATGATCACTCAGCTAGTGAGTGATGAAGCCTGAATTTAAACCCAGACACTCTGACTTGAGGATCAACTCATTGACCATCTTATAATGACGTTTTTAAAAAAGGTTAAAGCAAGCCTGAGTTTACAACCTAAAGATAACCAATGTTCAGATTTTGCTATGTAACTCACCAGTCTTTTCTTGAAGACTATAAATTATTCAGAGTTGGAAGGGGACCTAGGTTAATGATGGTGACAGTGAACACAGCAGTGTGACCATGTACGCACCATGAATTTGCCACCTACCAAGGAGCAGCCCCTGTGAGAGAAGAGAATGCCTAGGAAAGGCCCTCCTAACAAAGACAAGCTATTTTCTTCACCTGCATCAGGGACCTCAAACCCCAGCGCCCCAGGACCAAGTCTGTAACATGAAGTAGGCAAGTTGAGGACCGAAAAAAGAGAGTACCTACCCTGTGTGGGGTGGACAGGGATTGCTATTCATCTCTAACTACGGGGGAAAGTGGACCTAATATCACTAGGCCTTCTGATTTTTTCAAAGAAGCATGAAATTTGGATTTTCTTTAAAAAATGTGATATCTCCTAACTTTAAAATGTTGGCAACTAATTCAAATTTGAATAATCAAAGGGAGTGCAGGACAAACAAAACACACCAGTTGGAAACATCATAACCTCTCGTTGTCATGATGGCCTTAGCAGAAGCCATGAACTCTTCATTACAAACCCAAGATTCTATTTGTCTCTCTCCCCTCCCCTCCCCTTCTATTTTTCCTCCACCCTCCTCCCCACCCTTCGCTCTACGCAGAGAAGCATTTTATAACCACGGCAACCAAAGAGAAGATGAACACTCCCCCCTCCAAACCCACCAGGCTACGGCTATCACGGGTCCAGGTGATCACCAATGACCCCTGAGGGGCCATCTGGAAAGTCAGTCATGCCTCTCAGGTGATGATACCTGTTGCTCTCCGATGACTTACATGAGGAGGAGTAGACGATTGCATCTGACATACCTCATCGAGTGGGCTAAAGATAGGCATCCCCACTCTCTTAGGAACTACTTGATACTTCTATAACAGGAGCTGAGTGGGCTCCACCAACATTCTGATGTGTGTGTCTGCCCTTTCTATGAGCTTTCACTGTTTAATGGAAAGGCCTGTCACTCACATCCAAACTCCAGAGCTGCAAGGTTACAAGGGCACCAACTTCCACCTCCTGCTGATGAGCTGTTACTCAGCGGCACTACACGGAGGTCCTTTTATATGGAACCCCCCAATTTCTGTTAATCCTCAGGATGGCTAGTAATTATCTGCCCACTAAAGAGGAGACTTGGCACACACTTATGAAATCAGTCGGCATTTAGGGAACAAACACTGCATGGAAAGCCCTGACCACAGTATGCTAAGTTTGCCCAGAAACCACAGCAAGCTGGCACCGGAAACAATGACTTGATTCATTCAATCAAAAAACATATATACCAAATAACAAATGCAAAGGGCAAGATCAGCACACAAGTTGCCAAAAAGGACATATATGTGGACTAGAAATTAACCTTACCAAAAGTAGGAAAAAAGAAGAATATTTAAAATAACTGTGGTATAAGCAGAATACTCTGCAGCCATTTAAAATTATGTCTGAGAAGTCTATTTAATGGTAAGGGAAAATTCCAAAAATATATAATCAAGTTTGAAAAAAAAAACAAAGCAGGTTGTGAAAAATAACCAAGTCAAAATCAGAGTGAACACACTAAGTAACCCCACTCTTCTGCTCCTAAAACATAGAATTTACAGATAAATCTTCAGATATTTTAAAATTTACATAGCACTGCTTTCATATTAAAAAAGGGAATCACAGATCAAAAATAGAGAGGACTCCCTAAAGATAAATGAATCAAAAGATGGGACTCAACAATTACAAGTAGGAATCAAAGCCACATGGTCCATGGGATATAAGCCATTGAGAGCAGAGGCCCCAACATCCACTCAGGGGAACTGGACCCAGAATCAGGCCATTAGCTATGAATGGGGCTGGAACATCTACACAATCCACCATGAATCACAGCCAAAACTAAGGAGCCAAAACAAAGTCATCTACATGAGACTGGGACCCAAGCCCGAACCATAGAATACGTAAAGAAGGAAGAGAGCTGAGCCGAGCTGCTGACATTAGCTCTGGTTCAAAAGCATACAGCCTTACAGATTTAAGGCAGAAGAAATCATAAAATTGCCTTGAAAATAAGTTCACAAACTAAAAATTAGAGAATGTATGATAACATCCAATGATCAGACTCTGCAAAATGGAAGAATTCATACCTAAAGAAACAAAGATGCTACAGTAATCAGAGAAAGACTTTATAGTGAGCAACTTTTTAAATCCTCAAAAGGACAGAGGAGGGATTTACATCCACAGAGTAAGAAGGTATTTTTTTTTTAATGAAACAAACAAACAAAAAAGGCAGAAAAGTATGAAAAGGGATCAATTATTTATCATGGAAAAAAAATGAACCATTGTTGAAATTAAAAACACATAGGAAAATAATAGACTAAACACAAATAAAGAGAGCTGGTTAACAGAAATACAGAACTGAGGAAACTTTCCTAAGTACAGCAGAGAGACAGAGAACTGTGGAAAAACATGTTTAAGACACATGGAGAATTGATAGAAACTACACATGGAGAGAACAGAGATAATGTTGGAAAGGAAATTATCCAACAGATAATGGCTGAGATTTTTTTCAGAATTAAAGAAAAATCTGGGTCCTCTTACTAAGAAGGCCCACAGAGTGAAAAATACAATAAGTAAGACCATATAGACAGTGTAATCCTGAATTTATAACTCAATAAATAGATCTTAGAAGAAAATAGACCCAAGTGTCAACAATGGTTACTCCCAGTGATAGGGTTTAGAGAGACTTTTATTTTCTTCTTTAAACTTTAATGTACTTTCTAGGTGCTCTACAATGAAAAGATGTTTTTATAAACTATCTGCGGAGGAATGTTTGTTATTTAAAATACACACATACACATAAACATATTTTTTAAAAATGTGTCCTCAAGGAACTTACAATCTAGTAGAGGAGATGAGGTATGTGTAGAAATAACATATAAAGCAAAACCCATGCAGTAACCCACATGGATAGATGTAACTAAAATCTAAGCTTTGCCTTTTCCCCAGGGAGTAGTTAGGAATAAAGGGGAAAGGGGAGGAGGAGATGAGGACACTGAGCAGAAACATAAAGGTTTAATGCATATGTCTGATTTACCAGGGGCTATTACTACAACCAAAGAGTATTCCATTTGGACAGAATCAAAATAGCCAAACCAAGATAAGATTAGAACTTATTTACATCAAGCATTATTTTCACCTCTAAATTACTTATATCTCAAGACCACCCACTGATAGAAGCAAAAATTAACACCTTCGTTGTAAATTAAATTAACACCACAAAAAATCTGTCACGTAGCACATTTCAATTATTATAAAAGCTTTGTTCTTTTGGTTGAGCCAAGTAGACTGAGGGAAGGGTAAAAAAATGGCGGGAGGGGTGTTCAATTTAACTGCTAATCAAATTTACTACCATTCTTATCCATGGGGGCGCTATCATGTTACCAGTTTAGAAGCGAAAACATGGGTATGTTCTAGGCTTTATCAAATGAACTTCATCTTGGGGGAGAAACAGAGAGGCCTTGTCTGTTTGGGGAGATTCAGACTTTGTGGCCATAATACCACTGGCACAGTCAAGCAAGCAAGGTGAAGATTTAGGCAATGTCCCATGACTGCTTCTTCAGAGCCAAACAAACAGAACTTGGTGTTCAGCTTTAAAAGAAACAGGTGGTAAAGGCACTAGCCAACTTGATGTATTACTAATGGAATGAAGGGCTGTTCACATCTCAGACAATCTCTTTCCTTTTTTAACACATCCAGGTTTTTCAAAATACCATCCCTTTAACCCAACTCCTCTCAACATCAACTGCACCCCCCTCAGTGTTCTCACTGCTGACTTCTCTGACTCTTCCATCAAAACCAACTCGGAGAGCCCCAATCATAATAAGGAGCATCCAATTGCTTTCAGCATTTTTGAGCCAATGAACCCTTTCATTCCTCTCTTCTCCATTCCTTCTCAAATCTTTCTCTAATCTTGAATTCTCTGAAAAGGACCTGTCTCATCTTCCTCTTGTCATTTCCTGATTCTCTTTTTCTTCTTTATTCTTTAGTGGGGTCGCAATCCCCAGAAGGCAGTTTCATTCCATAGGAGAAGAGGGTGCCTCCACCCATACCCGCTTGGATTTCTCAAAACTCCCTTTCTAATACTCTCTTCCAGGGAGGAACAGCTGCTGGTCTAGTAGATCAGGCCTGACATTCATAGCGGGGAGGGTCACTGCATATCAAGGATGTGCTCAACTATGAGCCCGCTCCCTGTTTCTGCTGCTTTGCCTACAGTAAGATGGGTAAGTCAGGAGAGAGCCCAACCCATGCACCTGCCAGCTCGGACCACCCCCAGCCTGAGCCTCAAGCCACCTTCTCTAATTCCGCTTTACTGGATGTCTCCATTAATTGTGCTGGGCCCTAATCAATCTAGAAATTTCACTCTCAATAGAACCACTGTTTTTTGTGTGTTGCTCCTTCGGTCAAAATTTCAGAAGGGAAGAGGGATCTGTGGTAATATTCAGATCCCCAAATTGCACTCCAAACGCCTGCTGGAAATTACTGATTTCCTCCTTCTTCTTCATGTCTTCATCAGAAGCCTAGTCACTCCTGATGCACAAGCCCCTGATTTGCTGCACTTCTCCATGGCTCAAAACCTCCCATAAAATGTGATTAAGTCCTTGACTCTTCTGAAGATAGGACGACAAAGTTAAAGGTCAGGCTTAACTTTGGTGGAATGCGAGATCACAGCTTGGGACCAGAAAACCAGAGATCCAGTTCCATCACCAACTGTGTGGTCTTGGCCAAGTCTTTAAATGCCCTATGCTGCATCTTTCATCTGAAAGCTACAGGATGCTCTTGCAGACTCTAAGCCCCTTTCCAGTTCTGAAATGGCTCATACGCCGGTGGCAGAGCACAGCTGTTACTTATTTTTTCATCCCAGAAAGGAGCCCCCAAAACTGAGAGGCAGCTAGGAAAATGCTCAACCACACATAGGAATTCTGCTAGGCTGCAAACTATTTAAAAATGAATGTTAAATAAGACACTGCATCAGTTACGTACTTCAGCTGAATGTGCTGCAGCCCAGGAGACCTGAAAGAATTAATACAGTTCCCACAGGAGCTGGTGGGAATTGCTGAGGCAGAGGCAGAATCTGATTTGATGAATATAAAAGTGCTTTGAGAGCGTCAAAAGGAAAGTGTTCTAACAAATATCTGCTTGATCCATTAGGATGTCTCCTGCTACCTAAGGAACATACTCCAAGAAGATCTCAGGGCTACTGACCATGGCACGCAAGTACTCACCCTTTCCTCCCCTTCCCACCTCCCCAGTCCCTTCCTGGGGCTTAGACAGAGGTACAGTACACCCACAACGCTAATCCTTCCCTTTCCTTCCTCCTTTCTTTGCTTCTTCCATCCCTCCCACTTCTGTACAATTCTCAAACCAGGTCTTCATAACATCTCACTCAAATCTTCAAGTCTTTCTCCCTTCTTATGCCAACCAACACTCCCAGCTGGTCCACAGAGAGTCCTTATTCTAAGCCAAGAAATTGGGACATGCTTACCTTCCTTCTGACACTCCCCAAATGCCAGTACCAAAACCTATCCTTGGGCACCAACTCCTCCATCTGAGGGTCCTGGAAACCCCACCGGCCCCGCTCCAGGAACATGTAGGAAAAGGCCAGGCCCTCCTGCTCTCGGTCCACAGCCAGTTGTCTCCACTCACACCCGCTCCCTTAAGGAACACTCTCTGCGGCCAGTGGCCTAGGGCTTCTCAAACTTCCCACCCCTCTTGCCTTAATTGCCGAGACTCTGCAGAAGCATGATCTTTCTCTGCCCTTTTGTGCTTTACCTGAAAACTTTGCATTTTATTCCATAACAGAGCCACATTTAATCTTTTCTAAAAATAGTTTTAGTTACCACAAGAAGGGAAAATGGACATTTTTCATAAAATAATCAGGTAAAATTGGCATTAAAGGAATATAAGCCATATTGTTTCAGGTGCCCCCAGGCCTGCCTGTGCACTACTTGGAAATCTCCGAGTAGTCCACTACTCCGTCACCCACTCCCGTCAGTGTTTTCCAAGTTCTTCCTGGCACATTCAAGGTGCTTCCAAGTACCCCACTGAAAGATCCAGGGCAAAAAACATTTCCATTGATTTCCAGGTTAGAGAGGCAGGAACTGATTCTCACCAGGGCCAGTGGTGGCCACCACCTCCTTTCACACAGAGGCAGATGCTAAGGGCTCCCGAAGACCTTTAGCAGCCACCCTATGACCGGCACACTCCTGAGTCCTGGCAGCCTGTCACCTCCCCAGCCTTACCTTGTCAGCCATGATCATAGATGAGCCCCCATGGATGCCCAGGATGGGGACAAAAGTCTGTGAGGAGATAAAATCCAGCATCTGGGCCACGGCTTCCTGGTCGGTGTCGTCCCCAAACACTAGGCCGTGGATGCGCGCCCCGGACATGAGGTCGCACACATGTGTGATGAGGCTCTTGGGGTCGGTGCGGTTCATTAACAGCGCTACCACATTCACGTCCAGGGACAGCCCTGCTGCTTGCTCTGGGCCCCACAAGTTTCGCAGTTCGCGTTCCGTCACGTCGTGGCTGTGGCCCAGCAGCACCGCGATGTTCAGTGCCGGAGGACCCTTCTCCGCCGCCGCGCCCTGCGCCGGACCGCGCCAGATGAGAAGTGCCGGCAGCACCAGCAGGGTCCAATAGCCCAGTCTGCCCATAGTCGCCACTTACGGTCCCTGCAAGGGGAGAGGGCGGGTCAGGGCCACCGTAAGTGAGGGTTCCAAACAGAAGGGATTCCCAACCCAGCCCCTTGCTCTAAGAGCCAGGTACAGAACCCACACCCAGCGCCAACCGCCAGGTCACTGACTCCATTCCCCAACCCCCACGGCATCCACATCCGTCCACCCATCTCTAACTCTATCCAATCCGAGCTGATTCTCCATCCCTGACTGTAAATCCATCTTCGCAACCAGCCTCCTTTTCATGTCCTGTCTCCAGCCTCTTCTCAATGCCCAATTGTCCACATCTTCCACTGCATCCCCCAAGTTAGCTGTGAACCACTGCACCTGAGCATAGGCGCACAGAGGAAACCCTCCACTCACCCATCTCCTACCCCAGCTACTGTGCACCAAGTTACCAACCCGCCCCATGCTCTCAAGGAGCGAACTACAAACTAGCCCCAGCGTGCAGAGGTGGTGCAGCAGCAAGGCATCCCTGCTCCAGCGCAGGAAGTGAATTGACTGACCCCGCCCCCTGCAAACGTGCAGGATACTGCAGAGACCTGACTCCCGGTGGCACCCGCTCCAGACCCCGCTCCTTTCCTGCAGGGTACAGCCAAAGCGCATGGGAGTGAGGACGCTCGTTTGTGCGCCCGAGGCTCCAAGTGCCGAGAAACACTTAGAGCACGCCCCACCTCTCGCGGAGGGTATCTGAAGCGAATTCAACTCAACTGCAAGTGGCCCCAGGACCTGCCTCTACACGCGCGCGCACATGGACACACGCACCCTTTCTCACACACGCCGTGTGCCATGCAGAATTCCAGAGAGGAGGCGCGTCCGTCAGTGGGTCGGCGCGTGGGAGCTGGCAAAGAACGTGCGTGGGGGAAAGGGTAGGAACCCAAGAAGCTCTCTGACCGACGTGAACTGTACAGCCCCTCCCCAGGCTTTCCACTTCAGGTCCTGCTAACCAAGTCTTAGGTGCACGTGGCAGTGGGCTCACAGGCACGCTCACAGGCACACACACATTTCTGCGCACACCCGCAGGCTGAAGGAGGTGCTCATGGCCACCTGGAGTCCACTCATGTGCTCAGGCGGTGCACATACATGTACCGCGCCAGGTGCACAGCCGCCTGTGCCTGCAAATACCAGCACAGTCGTGCACGTGTGCACAGGCACGCGCCCCTCAGGCGCAGCGCTGCCAAAGCCAGAGGAAGTTGGGGTGAACTCGCACGAGCCTCGGCACTCTGTTAGTGAGCACTGCGGAGCCTCAGCGCCCCCTGGTGCTCTTCTCGTGCCTTGCTACCGATGCTCCCTCTCTCTCGTTTTCTCTCTCCCTCTCCCTAGATCCTTCTCCCGCTCTACCTTGGATCGAGTCTTCCTCCTACCCAGCCCGTGGAGCCCAGGTCTCCCGCTTGGATGTACCTGTAGCCGGAGAAGGTCGAAGATGCAGTGGGGCGCGCTGCACGCACGAGCATCTCGGCCGCCTCAGCAGCCGCCGGGTTTAGCGGGTTCCCGCATGCTGCGGCCCCCGCACGCTCCCCTGGCTGTCCCGCGCTGTCCGCATCGCCCCCACGGGGGGCGGCTATCCCAGCCGGAGGCTCTGCAGCAGGGCTCTACGGGGGCGAAGAAGAGACAGAGAGGCAGGGTCAGCCCATGGGCCAGAGGTGCCCGACTGGGGGGTGGGTAGGCTGCAGTCTGCAATGCTCACAGCCCCTCTGTGCGCACAGGGGACTCAACGGGAGATGGGAGCTGAAGCTCCGTGCCTGAGATGTCCCCAGTGCGGTTCCTCAGACCCTGTAGCTGATATGGAGAGCTCTGCTCCAGGGCGCACAGGAAAACCGGAGCCCCACGTTGGCCGCCCACGAGAAGCTAACTGGGCACCTCCACCCTCACCCCCTACCACCTCCCCAGCTCCGGCTGCTGGGAGTTGTGCGGCCAGGAGCTGCTGAGCGAGGGGGGTAGGGAGAAAAAGAGGAGGGAATAGGGGGTGTGGGGTGGGGGCTGGCTGAGTTTGCGATGAGCCGGCAGGAGGAGAGGGGGAGGGAAGGAGTCGGGCTCCGGCGGTCCCGGATCCCCGAGGGAGGTGCGATCATTCCCACGCAACGACCCTCTTGCGGTCCTGCCTCCCCCTCCTATCCAGGCCTTCCACCATCCTCTTCCCAAAGGGGTGGCCCAGGCCCCGCGTCCCGCGCCAGCACTCACCGCAGCCTCTCTCCACATAGTTCTCAGCAGTGGCCGCTCCTGGTCATCTCCAGGGCTGATAGCTGCGGCCGCACTCTCAGCGCTCACCCGACCCCATGCTCCGGCTAAGCCCTCGGCGCCTCCCTCCAAGAGCCGGAGCTCGGCTTCCTGCCCCACTCCCAACAGCAGCTGCCCAGTCCTCTAAGAGCGCCCAAGAGCCCTCTCCGCAGCCCAGGCTCCGGGCTGGTGTGTGTGAGGGCGAGTGTGTGTGTGTGGGAGCGCGCGCGTGCTTGTAGCCGGGGATCCCCGCGGTCCCTGGCCGAGAGAGGTGCTGGTGGGGGGAAGGCAGCTCCCTCTGGGCCCTTCGCTGTGAGGCTAGCTCGCACCGGGCATTCAGCTCCCCACTTCCCAGCGGGAGTCCCGAGGAGCGCCTGACCACCCTGGTTCACAGCACTGGCAAAGCCAGGCTCCCGGGGCGTGCTTCTGCTGTGGTCGCCTTGGAGGAAGAGGAGGAGGGAGGACAGGGGTGCCCCCACACCAACTTAAGGACTTGTTCTCAGTCGATGAGACGCAGCAGCCTCCGCGAAAGCCAAAGAAGCTTAGAGCTCTGGCAAGAGAAAGCGTCTCCCGCCCGCAGTCGCTCTCCTCGGAGGCGGGCCGAGGCAGACCCCGCAGTCCCTTGGCGGTGGCGCGGAGCGCAGCCACCCGCTCCCAGAGCGCACGGTGGCGACCAGGCCAGGATAGGTAGCTGCCTGAAGGCGGAGGCGCCTTGGGTGGCGCGCCGCTGTCCGTGGTGCTGAAACCACGCTCTCTGCCCGCTCCAGGGCGTCTGGTGCGGCTGAAGAATCAATTATTCAGAGCTCCGCTACTGCTTCCTCCTCCCCCAGTGCCTCGCGCTGGGTACAGCAATCCCCCCACCACGCACAAACGCGCTGACACACACACACACACACACACACACACACACACACACACACACACACACACTCACACTCACACATACACACGAGCACGCACACACAGAGAATCTGCTCCAATGCTTCTCCTTGTGCCTTGCCGCCCCCATACGGGAACCCACTCCTATGATCTCAGAGAGTCAGAACCCTAAAAGTAAAGACACCCCCACCCCCACTCACACATACACACGAGCACGCACACACAGAGAATCTGCTCCAATGCTTCTCCTTGTGCCTTGCCGCCCCCATACGGGAACCCACTCCTATGATCTCAGAGAGTCAGAACCCTAAAAGTAAAGACATCTTTACATTCCCCTCTTGCTTCCTGCTTGATTTTTTAAGTTCTACCAAACAAAAGTCGCCCTAAGGCCAACACTTCTAAGCCACCACCAGGGGCAAGCCAGAGAGCATGGGGCTACTTGGGTGTGTGGGGCCTGGCTAGCTTGAATCTGGCAACTAGGCATGAAAAGCATTGTCAAGGGAAGACATTGTCTTTTTTAGACTCAGCTGTATCTCTCCTTCCAAAGTCTATATCTGCTTTTCTCCCCTCAGGTCCTGGAAGGAAAGAAGCCTTAAATTGTAAGAGATTTTGCAATCACTGTTGTAAGCCTGCATCCTCCACTTAGCCTGATATCACCTTTGGGCTCTTAATTTACCTTTCCTTTTTGACTGCTAATCTGGAAAATGGAGAAGCCAGTAAAAATATATCTACTTCTCAGGGTTATTTTGAAAAGAAAATGACATAGCCTTGTAAAGGGAGACAACAAGGTCCAGCACATAGTAGGAACTCAATAAATATGAGGCAATCTAGAAGAAAAGGGACTCCTACAGGAATGCAGATGTGGCTACTGAAATGGAGACAGGAAAAGGGCACTACTCTTGGAAACCTGTGGGTTTATTATTAAGTTAGCTGTTGTACGTAGAGTTCTCTAGAGTTTTATTATCCAAAAGACATAAAGGATGGGAGAATTCTGGAAGGTCAATGAAAATGAGGCATTGTGTGATATAAGGCAGAGAATATGGAAGTGTTCCATTTCTTGAAGCTGTAACTGGGCTAAGCTGGATTAGGCCTTTCTTTTGTGTGGAAATGATCATTTCTCAGGCTTTGGCACATGTACAGGACCCTAATTTGGGAACTTACAGGAAAGTTAGGCTGTTTTATTTAAATGAGCAATAAATTATACACAAAAAAATGCACATCTCTTAAGAATTCAGTTCAAGTTTTGAAACTGTATGTATCTGTCTAAACCATCACCCAAAACAAGGTATAGAATATTTTCATCAGCCCCAGAAAGTACACTTGTGTCGTTTTGTGATTAATCCCACTTCTCTAGTAAAAACCGCAATTTTGATTTCTAGCTTTGCTTATTTTCGAACTTTATATAAATAGAATTCTATATTGTGGGTTTTTGTTTTGTTTTGTTTTGTTTTGTTTTTGGTAACTGGCTTTTTTCACTTAACCTAATGTCTGGGAGACTCTTCCATGTTACTGCGAATAACCAGCTTTTTCTTTTTTTATTGCTGAGTCGCTTTCCATTGTATGAATAAACCACACTTTGTGTATCCAGTCTCTTATTGATGAACATGTGGTTTGTATTTGTGGAGTTTTTTAAAATACAGATGCTCGCACCCACTTTAGATCTTCTCCATCAAAATCTCCAGTGGGGCCGAACATGTCTATTTGTTTTAATTACATAGATCATTCTGATGGTGCCCTGGTTAATAGCCACTGTACGTTCATTCTTGTATAGCAATGCTGACCCTGAAATAGTCTTTGATGAAAATTATTGGTATGGAGAGTATGAAGTTATTTGTGACCAGACTTGTAAAAAAGGTAGATCAAATAGGTATGGCCTCTTCTGAATAGAAAAAGAAGGGAGTAGACTGTCTCTAAAGACAGAGACAGGCAGCTGGAGTTGGGTCGGGCACCTAGAATTCTACCACACATGTGGAGACTCTAACAGTGTGTGTATTATCATGATAACTTTACCCCATGCTGTGTGCAAAGCTAAACTCATCACACAGCTTAGGACACAAAGCAGGATTTTGCTACTCAAGATTTTCAGATGGAAAATCTTCATAGCAGCCATGCTGACAAAAACTATGTCTGAAAAAAAAAAAAGCCCTTTTAGTCAATACTGTTCTGGATTTCGCCAGTTGGTTCTGTCGCCAGTCACACCATTAAAGTAAATGAAATAACCTAGTCTGTTCTTAAGGACCAAATGGTTTCAGTTGTTTTCAATTTGATTAATTTATCTTCAAATGCTCTACTAAAGAAATGACCCCCATGGTTGCCACTGCTTTGAGCCACTTAAACATGGCGGGTAAAAACTGAACACCATATCATGTTTATAGGGGACAACTAAAATGAGCCAATCATTGATTATGCTTCTTATCTCTATTCTCAAAGGAAACTGGTAAAGAACTATAGCATTTCGAAGCTAAAAGATCTTTAGAGACTGTCCTGTATGGTATATTTTGTTTTTAAGCAAGTTTAAGGAACTCTGCATACCTGAAACAATCACTTTAAGGGTTTAAGAAGTCCAGTTTAAAAAATCGTTTTTATTAATCCAGCAATATTCCAAAAGAAATTGATCATGGAAACCTATTTTATTCCACATGATAGCTGCTACCATCCTACAGAGCTACTGGTTCTTTTAATGCTTTTTGAGAATTTCTGATCTGGCCCAAAACCTTTATTTTGCATATGGGCAAAGTGAGACCTAGGTGGGACTAAGAGGCTAAATGCAAAATTTGGAGCAGGACCCAGAATTTTTGCTTTAAGTTTCTGTTGTGTAAAATAAAGTGTGTTGTTTGTATTCTGCAAGGTTACTGGGATTCCAAAGTGATATGATAGAATCCTAAAGGAGATGGGTAAAGCAAAAAAAGTAATTTAGGGTGGCTGAGTAACGTTAACACCAGACTAGCCACCACCTTTAGGCATTGTTTTTCACTGGTGTTTTTCACCTTTGCCACCCCTCCAAATTCCAACCTGAGGGTTCCAACTTTTGGTCTAACCACTGTCCCAGCCTTGACCTTGTCTTACGTAGTGGCAGATAAACAGTACTCACCTGTGCCGAGGCAGATATCACTAACCAATTATTTAACTGTTTCTCACCAAACTTAGATAGAAACCTCACAGGTTTGCTCAGTTCTACATGGGTGGCCCCACCCATTGATCAGAGTTGGCTCCATTTTACCATGCCTGACTTAGGAAGTTCTCATAGATTTCCTGATTTTAGCACAAACAACCCAAATCTAATTGCCTATATTTCCTTTACTTTCTCTCAGATCCTAATTTCTGTTACCTACTGACCTTAAGGACTTTCTCCTCTTTAAATCTCAGCTTTTCTATTTGTAAAAGAAAAGTTTAGACTAGTCAGGATGACCTAAAAACTGCTTTCCATGTTTGATATTCTATGTTTCTGTGACTTTTCTTGAAGGTCTCAACCCTGGGATCAACAAAGGCAGTTAACCCTTCCATAATATCCTATCCAAAAATCTAAAAATCTCATCTTGCTCCCATGACCAATTCAGGTATGAATCGTTCTAATCAAAAGGCAAGGCTTTTTCTAAACAAATCCACTGTTGTTCTTCTGAACTAAAATAAAGAGAGCAGCAAAAGATTTTGTTCCTCATCGGTCTTTACCTAATGCAACCCAGTGTCCTCCCTTATATTAAACAGGAGTTTAGGCAGCCCCAAGGCATACCATTGAGGAAAAAATAGTGAATTGGGAGTCAGGCATCTACATTCCATTAAAGCCATTAATCTCTCCAGGCCTCAGTTTCTTCATCAGTAAAATGTGGGTAAAATCACCCTGCCTCCCCCAGCACTGTAGTGAAGGATATGTCTTAGTGTGGATCCCCCCGAGACCAGTAAGGTTCTGCACCCAATTCCAGTGGGAGAGGGAGGTTTCCCACACCACCAAGCAATTCTCAGACACCAGCTGGGTGTCCTACAATTGAACTCAATTCTGATACTATCTACCTGGAGACAGCATCATACTCCACAGGTTAATGGCTCAGTCCCACATAACTGCCCTCCACTTTAGATGCCAATCACAAGTCCAGATTATTACCTGTGCTTCTGACTGGCTGGCTATAAATCAGAGGTTCCCATGACCCCCTCCTTAGGTTTGATTATTCACAGAACTCAGGAAAGCAGTTTACTGACTAGATTACCAGTTAATTACAACGAATACTAAAGAACACAAATCAACAGCCAGATAAAGATATGCACAGGGTAAGGTACGAGGAAAGGGCACAGAGCTTTCCTGTCCTTTCCAGGTGTGCCACTCTCCCTAACCTCCACATGTTCACCACATCATTTTGGGTTTTTATAGAGGCTTCATTAAGTAGCCACGATTGATTAAATCATTGGCCACTGGTGATCGAACTCAATCTCCAGCCCTTCTCCCAGCCCCAGAGGTCCAAGACTGAAAGTTTCAGCCCTCTAATCACTGGTGCAACCAAACCCCAACCTTACTGTGCTTCCCAAAAGTCATCTCATTAGTATAACAAAAGACACCTTTATGCTCTCATAGCTTAGGAAATTCCAAGGGTTTTAGGAGCTCTGTGTCAGAAACAAGGGACAAAGAACAAACATATATTTCTTATTATAAATCACGAGCAGGCCCTGAGATAAGGATCTAAGATCCACGGTTTATGTGGGAGGTGATCCAGGAAGCACAGCAGGAAGTGGGAAGGGAAGAGGCCAATAAAGGGCCTATTATTGGAAGGGTGACCACTGGGGACACTAAGTCCCAATCCAGCTAAAAACAGACTATATAAAATACACCCCAGAATTGTCCCACTTGGTGGCAAGGAATTGGGGTGAGGGCATTTATCTTCCTTGGTTGAGGGTCACTTCTGGGACACTAACTTCCCACCCCACAGCATACCCTGTGCACAGAGAAATGCAGGAAGCCATCAGGTTGCCCATGGATTTTCTACAAGTGACACTGTAGACAGGGTGGGTCAAGGAGATGTGAGTGGGGCACTGACCATGCAAACCAGCAAGGCATGGATCCAGTGAAGGCCCCAAAGTGTATGGAACTCAAGGGAAGAGACAGAGGGAGAGAGATGGGCAGGACTCCACTGTGAAATGAGCCTGAGCCTTTTACTACTTGGGCTTCAGAGAGAAGGGAGCCAAACATATACGTCACCTTTAATAGCCAGTCACCCTGCCCACTAGGAAACATGGCTGCATCAGCGTTCTGGAATCTGACCAACCAAATCAGCAACCTCTCCCCTAAGAGAAAGAACAAGGAGGAGCTGCTGCAGGACCCACAGGTCACACTGCTGTACCCAGAGGAAGTGCCTTGGGTTTTCCTTCTCACATTCGCCAATACAGGGCAGCTTCCTGCCCAGAGGCGGGCAGGCTGCTCCAGGAAATCTCTTCCCTTATAAGCTTAGACTTCACTGTGTAGATTCGCTGGCGTGACCTGAAGCTCTCTCACTCACCGTGGCTACATCAGAGCACTCCCTCAGGACAATGCTTTGAAAGCCCTGCAGACAGGCCATTTGTGGCCAATTTCCTAAGGCCACAAGTACTCAAAAGCCTCATCATTCACCCCGCAGATAAAAGAGGGAGACTCCAGCAGTTAGGATTGTCTGATTCATGAGTCTGTGCTGAGGGAGAAGACGTCTCCAGAAAACGTCTGAATGCCAAGGAGAGAGGTCATATTTCCTGGTGCCTGGGATCACTGAAGCATGCCTTCTCGAAGCTGCAGTGCCCGTGGGCATCACCAAACCTCCAACTCCCTTCTTTAAAGATGAGGATACTGAATCCTGGAGACATGAAGGAAGGTACTGAAGGTCATATAGCTACTAAGGGTCAGATACTTTCTCTTATTCATGTCCTCTTATCACAAGCACAGCCATTGCCCTATCCATAAATGTAGACTCTGCTGGGTATGAATTCCAGTAGAGGCTGCCAGATGGAAAGTTATTACACAATATTCCTGGAGGGGGTCAGTCCCTGGGTACCCTAGGTATCTGCATCACAACTAGGCAGGTCCAAAAGCATTTGGGTGCCCTGTGCCCTATGGGTTGGGAGTTGGGGTTTGAGATAAAGAGAGGGAAAAAAGATGACCCAGTTACCAAGTTGTTCCATCAGAAAAATAACTCAGGGCATCAACCATCCCACTGGAAGCACTTAGTGGTAGTAAAACAGGGATTGTCTAACAGTCAAGGGCAGACCCTGCCCAAGGATACCACTAACACAGGCCTAGCTAAGATTTGAACCTCTTTGTGTCTGGCTCCAGAACTTGCACTTCGACCTAATACATAATCTGCCTAAGTCACTAATTTGCTGGGCCTCTTTACATGGTCCCTTACCCTCTCTGAGTCCTATTTTACTCCTCTCTTAGGGTACAAGAATGTCAAAGAAGCAATTGCTAGTGTTCAGACTTATTGTAAGCAACAGAACTCCTTCTGTAAGCCAACTCTCGCACATAATTCTAATGTGGGAAGGAGCAAAAACTGGCACTTTGAGCTCAGGTTAAAAGCGGGTAAAAGGTTGGGGGTCTGATGCTCATCCTCAGCTTGTCCTCACCCCTGATGGAACCCTGGAACTCTGATGAACACATTTTTTAAATGTGGTTTATCCCCTGCATTGTACAGAAGAAGCCAAAGACCATAAAGAGCAGGGGACTGAAGAGAATTACTCATCAGTAAGATACTTAACAAAGATCAGAACCTAGGAACCATGAGCCAGCCAAGCTTTAAAAAACAGAATCCAAACTCTGGCTCTAAAATTTACCAGATGCATGACCCTGAGTAGGTCCCTTAGCCTCTCTGTGTCTCAGCTTCCTCACTTATAAAATGGGGATAATAGTACTTAAATAAGAGGGTGTGTAAGGAGTAAGGTAAATGAGACAATATACATAAACCACACAGCATAGAGCCCAGCCATAGAAAGGCTGAACAAATGTCAGTTATTAGTATGCTTCTTATTGCTTGTTAGGCCCCTTGGAGCCTTAAGAAGAAGACCTTCCCCTAGGATGTTCTGTCCCCTGACAGGGACTCTGACACCTTCCCTGGGCTGAGTGTTCCTGGTACGTGCTCACGAAGGTAAGACCCACAGGGCGGAGGAAGCAGCCATTGGCCAACACTGTCTTTCCAGCTCAGTGCTTCCCAGATGGTGCCCAGAGGGGAGCTGGCCAGTGACACATTGGCAGAGCCTCCCTTCCTTGCACAGTTCACCGAGCCTCGCAGGGCCCAGGAGCTTCAGGCTACAGCCCGCTCTGCCAAGGAGGCAAGATGCCCAGCCCGGACTGATGGAAGACAGGCCTAGTGAGCTCCAGGGAGCAGCCTGTGCCTCCAGCCTCCAGAGAAGGTACAGGTGAGGCGCTTGTCCAGCAGCCTCCCCAAGCTCCTAGAGCTTCCCTCTGGGGGGTGGGGGGGGTGGAGGAGCTTAGTCAGAACCCAGCCCCCGCCCCACCTGACCTGAGTCCATGCATATCTTTATCCTTTTTCTGAAAGTGATAGCTCTTAGAAAAGAACCTCATAGTAAAAAGAGATAACCCTATCACTAAACACATGAGAAGTAGTTTCTTCATCTGAAAAATTGAGACAATAATATCAATTTCATAGAACCTTTGCAGGGATTAAATAATATATGGCATACAGGGATTGGAACAGTGTATGCCACATAGAAAATGTTCAATAAATATTAGCCACTATCAGTGTCTGTATTATATTCATATTTGTATCAACATTATAGCATAGTGGTAAAAGCAGACTCTAGAACCCTCTGCCCAGGCCCAAATCTTAGATGTCACTCTTCCTATTTGTGTGGGCTTGGGCAAGTTGCTCAATGCCTAAAGCCTTGATCTTCTCATCTACAAAAACGAGAATGATATTTGTACCTCCCTCTCTGACAGGATTGCTGAGAACATTAGATCAGGTTATATAAATGAGTCACTTAGCACAGCATCTATTACACAGAAGAGATTAATAAGTAGAGGCTATTATTCTCATTACTGAGCATTAGCATTATTGCCCAAGGTCACAGAGCCAGTTAGGACTAGAAGAGGTGCTTCCTTACTCCCCACTGCTGCTCACTCCACCACCGGTTGCTGCCTCTCTCCCAATTAAAAGTCCTGGCTCTGCCCTCTGAGAGTCACTATTCTTGAAAACGAACTCCATTTTTACTGGGAAGTCACAAAATGAATTGTTGCCGAGTCTAGCAGTCAGATCCAAATTGCATAAAATACATTTCTTTTCATTAGGCGAAGCCGCCTGAGGATCCTGGCTACAGGGAGAGGAGGAAAGACGGACGTTCAGCAAGCAGACTGAGCACCAAGAGACCTGGCTGGAACCCTCTCCTGCACCTTCCCTCCCGCTGTGTGAGCTTGGGAAGTTATTTTGCCTTCCTGAGCCTCAAATTCCTTGTCTGCAAAATCATGGTTGGGTGAGAATTAAACCAGGTAAAGCATCTGGAATATATTGGGTCTTTAATAAATGGCAGGTATTATTATGCTTCACAGCTTGCTTTGTTGAGCAAGCTATGTGTGGGGTTTGATTTTTGTTGTTGTTGTGGTTGTGGTTTTGTTTTGGTTTTTGAGTCCATTTGGAGTTTTGTTTTGCTCTTCATGAAAAGATGAGGATTTTTGTGATTTCTGCCTATGAGTGTATTTCTACTGTTACCAAGGGATTCTCAGCCCCTGGCAGGCGGATCTCTTTCCATTTGAAGGGATAGACCAGGTCAGGCAGCGTGTACCTCTGGGAAGCTCAAGGGCATGGGCACAGTGAAGCCCAAGTCCTTGTCTTGGCCATGAAGGTACCCTCTCCTTTGCTTCCCACAGGAATTGTTGCTTTAACTGTGTCACCCATGCCTGCCCCCCGAGACTGCAAGCACACAGAGACATACAGGCTCACACATGAACACTCCCACTCATTACTCCCTGCCATTTCAGCCTTTTATTCCTTTTTTAAAACAAAAGGTGATATATGTGCATGTTAAAAACATATCAAGCTCTACAGTGAGACATAATCCTCCTTCTCTCACCTCTGTCTCTACTGTCCCTTTTTCCTCTCCCTCTCTTCCCTGCCTTCAGTCACTTCCCTAGAGGCAACTGCATCTGCCACTTCCCCCGGCAGGAGGTTTAGTTTATGGACCCTTGAAGCCCTAGGTGACTTATTACTTCCTTGGCCAATATAGCAGAGCAGGGGTCTTGCTAAGTGACTGCTGAGACTAGATCACAAAAAAGCAATATAATTCTACTTGTTTTCTTGGGACAATCACTCTTGAAACCCAGCCACCATACTGTGAGGAAGCCCGAGCATCCAAGGATGAGTCATACCTGGAGAGTAACCAAGCCCACAGACCACAGCCCTGGCAGGATTCCCCGCTAACAAGCACACCAACCCACCAGTCACATGCGTGGGTCATCTCAAAGTGGATCCTCCCATTCCCACTGAGCTGCCATAGTAAAGCCAAGCCATTACTACTAAGCCCTGCCCTAGTCACAGATTCATCAACCAACTAACTGCTGTTGTTTTAAGCCACTAAGATTTGGGACAGTGTGTTACACAGCAATAGATAACTGATACACTGCATTTTTAACAAGATATTGCCCTTTGCCATCTCTGTGACTCTGGATGACACCTAAGTGAACCATCCCTGTCTAGCTCAGGGCAGACTTTCTGTTGATAAGCACCAAAGCCACCTTAGCAGAGAGACTTCAAGAATCCTTTTCTCTACCATGGGGTTGATGAGCAAATCCTGGGCCTCTTCTACACATACATATGTTTGCACCAACATCTTTCCCAAGGATGCCTGGAGCTCTTCCCACTTCTGGGTAAGCAAAGCCAATTTTCCATCCATATTTGCAGAAGTATTTGTTACCTAAGCAAGAAGCAGCCTTGCAAATGCTTGGGTAAATAACACAAGTCCAAAAACAATACTCCTGTGCCAGTAGCCACGAGATGCAGGAAATGACAGCTCTCTTGGGACTGCTCAGGCTCCCTCACAGACTCAGCGAGGTCCTGGCTGAAAGGAGTGTGTGACAACACCACTCTCCGTAGAGCAGGAAGCCAAAGACAGGAGAGGGCACCGCGATTAATCACAAATACTTGAGCTTGAATCCTGGCTCTGGACTTACTAGCTGTGTGTCTTCAGGCAAGTTACTTCACCTTTCTGAACTTCAGTGTTCCATTCACTTCCTGGGTTGACTTTCCGGGATGGAAGTCAGGAGACCTGGATTCTTCTGTGGGTTGAACTTTAGTTGTTAAATGAAGTGGAAGGACTAGGAAATAGTCTCTAGTTTCTCCTTCTTTGGACTGCTAAGAATGTCCTATTGCCTAATAAGTCGAATATCCTTTTAGTACTAGATGGCAGAAACCACTTAAGCCAAAAAAAGGAGAAACGGTTGGCTCAGAGAAACCAAAAATGGGTTGAATAGTCAAGCCTCAGGAACACAGTCAGACCCTGTAAACAGCTGGAACCTGCGTCTCTCGTGTCTCTCTTCCTCTCACTTGCTCACTACGTTCACCCTCCCTCCCCAAACTGTTTTCTCTATGGTCGGGGAACATTCATATCAACAACTTTCTGTTTTCAGTTTGGACCTAAACCCACAAGGAAGAATGACTGACCATCCTCCCTTCCCAAGTCCAACCATCCCAGCACAATGAGTCATTGGCCCAGCCTGGGTCAACTCCCAACACCTTGGCCTATCAGCCATGGCTTTGGGGTAGGGTCTTGCGAGAACATGGCAGCTCTCCTGGGAAGCATCTGCTACCTACCTAACCAGTGTGCACATCAGAATGTGCAGCTCCTGTTGTATACCCTAGGGAGGGGAGAGCTCTTATAGCTCCATTATTACTTTTCAAAATGCTCCCACTCTTATCCTCATATAATCCTTATAACAGCCTCACAATGGAGATAGAACTGACAGTTTTGAATCTGATATAATGTGAGAGTCTTGCATTCAGGGAAGCTGGGTGCCATGGCCAAAGACAACACAACCTGGTCCAAGGCAGAGGCAAATCCAGCTAAGGAATCAGTGCCTGAACTCCTCTTCCAGTCTCCTTCCCAAAATGCACTGATTACTTCACCTGATAGTTGCAGAATGCTCATGAATGAAGACCCAAGAATGGAATAGTTGGTGAATCCCACGTGTCCCTTACCCTGGCAGCTGTGGATGCTCCCTTGAGGGTTGCTTTCTGGGTCTGATGTCTCCTTGCCTATAAATAGCAGACCCAGGGACTCTCAAGCCCAGAGAAGGAACAGTGCAAGCTTCCTAGGGCTCTACCAACCTGCTAAGAATGGAAGGAAAGAAAGCAAAAGGAAACCCTGGAGAGATCCAGAACGGCTCCAAGCTCTGGCAGAATAGATGTAATCATTGCAGATGCCACTCCATCGCCTCCCTCCAGACCTCTCCCCCTGGGTATGATGGGGAATCTGCTTCTTGTTGTCATTAAGCATCCCCAAGGCGAGGCAGAGTTGGTTCCCCTACCTTCCTTCTTAGCTTGCAGCATCTCTTTCAGCTCTTTTAATACCGCATGGTGGTTAAGCTTGCTGGCACGAGAGCTGGTCTGCCTGACGGTCAGGCTTTGCCAAGTTATTTTCCCTGTGTGCCTCATTTTCATCATTTATATAAAGGGATTGATAAAAAGAGTATTTATGTCATGGTTTTATTGTGAGAATTAAATAACATAGTACCAAAAAAAGTGCTCAGTACCATGCCTGGCACATAGGAAGGGGAGTTATTATTATTACTTACATAGCTAGGACAGTAGCCAGTAACTACAGAGCAGAGTGTTTTTTATCACTTTGTTTTCATATTACAAAAGCAATACAACCACAAAGAAAGGGCAAACATAGAAGTTGAGATCCTCAACAGAATAACTGACCTGGTCTGTTCAACAAGTTAACGTGATGAATAAAAAGGCAGGGCTATGCTGTGCTCAATTTAAAGAGAGTTATGAGACATGACAACCAAATGTAATGTCTGGTCCTTAATTGGATCCTAGTTCCAAAAAACATTTTGAAAAAAATTTTTTTGAAAAACAATTGGGGAATTTGCATATGGACTATGTATTAGATAACAGTAACGAATTATTCCTAGCTTTGTCTGGTGTGATCATGGTGTCGTGATTAGGCAGAAACATATCTTTATATATTTTTTAGAGCTATGTATTGAAATATTTAGGGGTAAATACCATGGTGTCAGTAACTTTAAAATATTTCATCTAAAAGAGGAAAAAAAAAAGATGAAACAAATACAGCAAAATGTCAACAATCACTAAATCTAAGTGATGAGTTAATGGGTGTTCATAATACCAGTCTCTCTACTTTTGTGTATGTTCGGAAATTCTCATAATAAACAAAACATGTTTATTGTAAAAAATTTAAAGCTGCAAAAAATATGCTGAAAATAATTCTACCACCTAGAAAAAAATCACCAATAATGTTTGATGTATCTGTCTTGTTTTTGTCTGTTTTAACATCACTGCAATCACAAAACACATGAAATTCTGCAGCCTGTTTTTTAAAGATATAAGTATTTTCCCTTGTTATTAAAATGTCTTTGCAAACATCATTTCTAATGGCTATAGAATATTCCTTTGAGGGGATGAACTAGAAAACCTTTAAGTTCCCCCACCGAAAAGTTGTAATTATCATTAAAATGATATTGATGAAGAAAGTGATGATGGCTTATATTCATTGAGTGCTTACTAGGTGTCTGGAACTTGCATATGTGTCATCTCTTTTAATCTTTGCAACCTCTGAAGTAGTTGCTATTATTATCAACTCCATTTCATGAAAGAAGAAACTGACACTAGGAGAAATAAGTGACAGGGTCACACGGCTAGGAAGTAGCAGAGACCAGACTCATACTTAGAAGTACAAACGTAAGCTCGCACCTCTAATTTCATTCATTTATTCATTCACCAAACATGAGCAGGGCATTTGCCCTGGGTCAGGTGCTGAGCTGGGTTGTGGCCCACACTGCGAGCATGGACTGCTGCAGGACCGCTATCAACTTAAATTCGCTAGGCTTGATAACGCCAAGAGCAGTGATTCCTGGGGCCTGAGTCTACAATGCCTGCTTTCCTTCTCCATAGCAGATAAACATGCCGAATATCAGACTTCCCAGAATGACTCCTCCTGCCCAGGGAAGAAAGGATCCCTGGCAGCAGAGAGAGGGTGTGGGTGGGGGATAATTTATGATTGATAATTAATGACACCAGAAATCTTTTAATATTCATATTATTTATTCTTAGCCCTGCCTGCACCGGCACTAACAGTTTATTGTTAATGAGACTGGGAGCATTTTTAAATCATCTTAATTGACATTTTTATGGTGTTCAG
>NW_006435763.1:790723-810427 GCF_000325575.1 Pteropus alecto
GGATTTCCAGCTAGGGAGCTGAACGTGAGCTACAGAAAGGGACAGGGCCCCATGGTGCCTGGTGCAAAGGGAGGTCACTGAGGAGCAGCCAGAGAGAGAGGAGCCTCATGGGTCCCCGGCTGGACTCAGGAATTCTGTCCCACTCCTCCTTCATAGTCCTCCACTCTGTTCCCGGCTACCCAGCCCTGGACATTCCGACTAGTGCTGCTACCTCGGGCATGAGCCTTTAACTGCTCAGTGCCTCAGTTCCCCCATCTGTAAAATGAGAATAATAGTTGCTTCTTCACAGGGTTGGTACCAGGGTGAAATGAGTTCATTTATACAAAGAACTTGGAACCGCACCTTGTACTTTGCTGACAATATTGTTATTGTTCATAAAATGAATTTTATGAGATTTATTTACATGGTGGATTTTAACGCAATTTGCCAAAGATTCTGGATTACCTCCCATAAAAAGATTTTTATATGCCCACCCTATCAAACTTAGTAATGGCCATGTGACTTGTTTTGGCTATCCATATGCAGATGGAACTGACATGTGTCACTTCCCAGAAGATTTAATAGCCAACACATTTTTCACTGTCTTTTTTTTTCCCCTCTGCCATGAGACTGGCAACGTTCCACACACAGTTCTTCCATCTGCCAGGTCCCAGAGTGAAAATGACATGGAGCAGAGCCACTGCCGACCCACGATGGACATACATAGTGTGAGAAAGAAAGAAACCTTTGCAGGTGGAGGCCATGGAGCCTTGGGGGTCATTTCTTACTGCAACAAGACCTAGCCTATCGTAACTGACACAGAACCTAGCCTTAAAATACCCTCAGTCCAATGGGGAAGACAGAATAGATAGATAAGGGCTGTGACAGTAGACAGCAAAGGGGCTGTGGAAGTCGCAAAAAGGAATGCCAGATCTCGCCAGGAAAAACCAGATGGGAGGGGTCCTGAAACCCTTACTTCCCATCTGAGCTGGGAGGAAGTGTTACACGATAGGGTGATACCTAACATTTATTGATTGCTCCAGGTAGTCTCTATGTATTTCCTCACTTAAGCTTCAAAACAGCCCTAGGAAGTAGTTATTATCATTATTATGATCAGTCCTGTTTTTAAATGAGAGTACTAGAACGTTTAAAGTTTAAGTAACTTGCTCCAAGTCCCTTTGAGGAGATTTGGACCCAGGCAGAGTGCATATACTTTCCACCACATCACAATGTCTGCTGTATAGGCCCTCACCTTCTACCTGCATCTGAATCGCTGGAGGCCTGGGGGAGTGGGCCCATTGAAATGAAGATGTACAGGCCCACCCCCAACCTGCCACTCTAGGCAGAATTCTCAGAAGTTCCCCAGGATCTCCACCTCCTGGCGTCACACCCTGTATAATCACCTCCCCTGCGGGCAAGTGGGCTTCGGGACTCGCTTCTAACCAGTATAATACGGTAGCTATAACTGGGTATCTGAATGCTATCTAGAAAGTTGGGAAATAAGTCTAGAGCTGTAACTCATGAAGACAGAGCAGTCACTAGCCAGAATGGGGGCTGTTTGGTCATTTTTATGGTTCAGACAACAATCCTATTTTGTCTGTGTTCAGATATAATTGAGAAGGGGTCTTGCTTTGTCTTGACCTGTCACGGTCAGAGTGGCCTTGTCAGATATTGGTGATCTGCGTAATTTTTCTGCTCAACAGGAGAATGCCAAGGCCAGGCTGTGAGGATCAGGCCAGTTCCCAGCTGTCAGGGTCTACTTTTCTCTTTCTCAGAAAAGTTCAAAGTGAAGAAGACAGCAAGGAAAACCTGGAGAGAGAGGCAAGAGCCACTTGCCTCAGGGCTTGTGCAGAAGGACCTGGTCTCTTAGAGGCTGTTAAACAGACAAGGGCTAGCTGGTTGGAGGCCTCTCACTCTGACTTTGGGGGACAAGAGAAAGATCTCTCCTTCCTTCCCCTCTCCCCACTGCTGGAGGCTGGCATCACTTAGGGCAGCGGTCCCCAACCTTTCTGGCACTAGGCACTGGTGCTCCTATAAGAAGCTAATGCCTGATGATGAGGTAGAGCTGAGGCAGTGATGCTAGTGCTGGGGAGCAGCTGCAAATACAGATGAAGCTTTGCTTGCTTGCCTGCAGCGTACCTCCTACTATGTGCCCTGGTTCCTAACAGGCCATGAGTCCATGGCCCAAGGGTTAGGGACCCCTGACTTAGGGCTCACCTGGGAGAATTACAATCACGTTGTTGGCCAAAGTCAATGGCGACCAATCTCAGGAATTTAAATACTGACCACCCAGCTGGACTTTAGAGCTCCACCTCCCCCACCCACAGAAGCTGGCTATTCATTAACCCCATCCTTCATTCTTCAATACTTTACCTAATATTTATTAAATGCCTACTGAGTGTTAGGTACTTTGGGCATTATGGATACAAAACAAGACCAATGACTGTGTCAACTAAATCGTTTTCAAGAGAACCACTTTTCCCCAAATCACATGCTTCTGTCTCCCAGCCTGCACTGTCCTCTTCCTTCTCACCCCGTGCCTGCCTGGGAAAACCCTAACTATCCTCTGAGGTTCATCTCTGAAGCCTCCTCCTCCTTGGGATTTCTAAACTTCTCTGGACCCATAATGGGACCATTTGGATACCACAAACCCCTCCACCCAGAACCATTTCATACTAAAAGGTGCTGCATGATAGTAAGGTCTGATGGTCTTGACACTGGCTGGGCCTCAAAGACAGATGGCCTAAACCAATCACAAGAGAGAAAAGGCCTGAATTAGGGACATGGCTCCCTAATCACCATGAAGAGATATCTCTACCCTGGGAAGCCCCAGGAACTCGAAAGAAAGAATCTGCACACCAGGGAGCAGGGGCCAAGTGAAATGGATTGAGGAGCCAGGATGGGGCCCACTTGGTCACTTTTATGGCTTATAGACTCCATGAGTTGGAAGATAAGACTCAAGAGTTGAAGGTAAGGAATTCATTGTACATTCTTCTGGGCTACAGACCATTTAGTCATAAAGACTGATATTCTCAGCCCTCCCTCAGGCAGAGTTGAGTTAATTATATTCAGGAATCGTGATGGCTGCAGGGTCGAGTTCCTGGTGTATGCAGGGCTCTGGGAGAGCCACCAGGCAAGTTCAGGTCATTCTCTTGAAAGCTGAGACATTCCCCTGAGGTCTGGGGCTCCCCAAGGTACTTTGAACAAGCTCCTTTTCTGCTTAATTAGCCCAAGTTAGACTCTGTTAAGAACTCTAATGGGTAACCCCAAAGTCCACCTACTCAGGGGTCATTAACTCCACGGTGTTCAAATTTCCAAATCTTTTTCTGGTCATTTATGAATTAATACTTTTTCATAAAAAGTTGAATTGCATTTTATGTGATGTTGTATAACTTACCACAGTTTATTTGAGCAATGCACCAATTATTTGAAGTGTTAAGCTTTTTCCTACTAATCCTCTATTTTTGAACAATTTGATTGTTCCAACTAATCCGTGATTGTTTCCAGCCCTCACACTGAGTAGAATTATTTGACTGATAATGGATTACAAAAAAAAAGAAAACTCCTTCCCACCCCCCAGTTCTTTAAGGCAGACAAAAATATTAAAGGCTAACCACCAGGTTTTACGTGTTCACTACGTGTCAGGCACTGTTCTAAATCCTTAACATGTATTATCTCATTTAATCCTCACCCAAATCCAGAGGGAATGGTGAGAGGTGGGTCATCCTCCTCATCTTTCAGATAGAGAAGCCGAGACCTAGGATAAGTCCGATGCTTGCCCAAAGCCACACAGCCTAGGAATACCAGAGCCAGGGTTCAAACCTGTATATTCTGACAAGAAGCTCTTGGCATACAGCAGCACGGAGGAGCCACAGCTCTCGTGGACACTCAGAAATATTGGTATTGGAAGAGCTCTTAGGCAGCCCTGGGCCCTCCAACATTGGCTTCAGACACTTGATAAGATCTGACATATATTCCTCTAAATTTCTTAATACCCCTGCTATTCTTTTCCTTTCTCTTCTCCAGGACTAACTCAGTAACAGATAGCTGGCACTAGGCATATGTGCCACCTATCTCTTGTCTGAAATCTATTGCAGACATTGCTTATCAGTCATGCTCTTTTCCTGATGGGTCTGAACTGATCCTCAGAATTTTTCTTAATACAGTACTCCAAGTACCCTCTAACAACCAGTCAGAGTTGACATATGAGATAAAGCCTCTGTGCCACCTCTACTCGAGACTACGAGTTTTTCCAGATCAAGAACTATGCATTATTCAACCCTTTTATAACATTTTTTAAAATAATATCAGCAACAACTAGCATTTTCTATGCTATTAACACACTTCAGGCACTGTGCTTAGTGGTTCTGTGGCAGCCTAACCCTGCCTGGCCATTTCCTACTGGAACGAGTTCGTTCCTAACTGACTTCCCCCACCTCAAGGACTCTCCAGCTAACATTCTGTTTTTTCATAGCTTGCCAACCAGTCAATGTCCTTCCTTATTTCAATAGCTGTGTAGGAATGACAAGACTGTATAAAACTGTTATGTTACAATCAGGGCTCAGCTTTTGGATAGGAATCGCTGAGCTGATGCCGGCATGAATAAGTGCTGCTTCCTGCTTATAGCCTCGATGTCCCATCTCTCTGTTCAAGAATCCTGCAACTGTTTATATGTATTTTCTCCTTTAATCCTTACAGGGAAGATATTTATAATACCCCTTTCTCAGATGAGAAATGTAAGGCACAAAGAACTTAATGCATAAAAAAACTGTACTGCTAGTCAAGTCTGCAATCTATGGAGTTTGACTGACAGAGCACACTCAACCACTATGCCACATGGCCTCTACTCCTCCTTCTAACCTGTGTCCGCAGGCTCCATACAATGTGTGGCATGCGGTAAGTACATAATCAGCATTTCATAAATGAATAAATGAATGCATGCATGAATGAATGACTTGGTCAAAGGTCTGGCTCAAAGGTGGAAAGGTAAAGTGAGACAGGCCTCTCTAAGAGGCTGAGCTGTGGGAGATGGTTTCTGACTCAGACTCAGCTCCGGGCAGGAAGAACTGCCTCCCTGATTCTCAGCCTGAGATTCAAACTTTCCAAGATTATAATTATCCTGTTTGCCCCACCCACAGCCCTGCTTCTAGGAGCCACTGCTCACCGCCTGGGGGCTCCAGAGGAGAGGGGGCGTCTGGGGGCTGGCAGAAGGGAGGGCCTCAGGGGTTCTCTTAGTCAGCAGAAGGAATGAGGAACAAGAGAGTAGGCTGCAGCCCTAGGTGGGGGATGGAAGCCATGGAGGGAAGGAGCCACAGGTCACCACAAATCCCTCTCGAATACTCAGACTCGATCCAGGAGGTGGTGAGCATGTGCAGCCTTGAGCAGGGATTCCGTGGGTGTGGCCCTGCTGTGCCCCTAAAAAGAGTCTTAGATGGTTCATTTCCTCTACCTGGGCCTCCATTACCCCTCCTGAAAGTAACAGAGGAGCTAGATCATTTCAGAGGGCCTCTGAGCCAAATATTCTCTAACTGGTACATTTCTTGTAAAAGAAACAAGTTTGAGTCATCTATCCATCCCCAACCTCAGCCTCAGCCTCAGCTTGGATCCAGACTAGCGCTTTGATGCAGACGTCCTTCTGCCCCCCACCATCGTTTTCACCACCCAGTGCTCATGTCAAAGTTCCCTACTACTATTAGTCATTTCTCAGGGCCTCCCCCTACCAGGCCCATACTGAGAGGCCAGAAAGTCTGGCACTGTATGTTACTCGGGCAGGTATTTTAATATCAATAAACCATTTGTTACGTATTCTCACCTCGTTTCTGGACTTTACGGCCACCCTACAGAGGTACCCTGTACATACTAGTGGGGAATCTAATGGACTTTGTCATCAAATAGGCTGAGTTCACAACCTAGTCCCTGTGTGACTTTGGGTAAATCTCTACATCTCGGAGTCTGTTTCCTCATCTGTCCAATGGGGACTGGACAAGTGCAGAGGTAACAGGCATATGTGACTCAATGTACAAGAACTTTTACTGTTACTTCTTATCATTTTCCCAAGTGCTAAGAGAGTTTCCTACTCAAAACCAGGAAGGTAAGCAAAGGCCCTCAAGGAACATCTAGCGAAATGCCAAGGTGCCCACTTAAGCATCTGAACACAGAGTATGCTACAGAGAGACAAAGGCGCACCTGCTTGAAGGGAAAGGAGCAGGTGATGCGGTTATGGCTTGAAGTCCAGTTCCACCTCATGCTTGAATGAGTACCTGAGTCTGTGTCCTCGCTCGCAGAATGGGGTATCAATAGAACCGAGCATGGGGCAGTGAGACTTGAAACAAGGCAAACACCCAGCACAGGGCCTGGTTTACAGCAAACAATGTCAGCAGTAGCTCTCATTAAAGAGGGGCCATTAGCATCTGGGCCACACGATAAAACAAATAATCTGGTCACATTCGGTGCTCACAGCACACGTAAGCAGATTGAGAAAGAGAATCAGGAAAGGAGAGAGAAGTCCTCTGGGAACTCTGGGTCCAGCCTGAAATGAACCTGGACAGGTCAGGCTGCCAAGAATCCATAGCTTTTCTAGCATTTCCATCTGACCACAGCCAGCTGCTCTGCATCTTCTTTTAGGCTAGCACAAAGGGAAACGGGAAGAAAATGCAGCAAGAGAAATTCAAGGAGACAGAAGGGAAAACTTCCTGACTGCAGTGGAAAACGTGGAATGGGACAGGGGCACCGTAGCACCACGTCACCCTCGTTTCTGAAGTGGATCCTCCCTCCGTTCTAGCTTCCCCCGACCCACCAGCTGCAGCTGCAGCTGCGTATCTGCATCCCATGCACCTGACACCATCCCTCCTTGGGTCTCCATGTGCTGACATGCTTGTTTCAGGGCTTTTTCCAGAACCATGGAATCTCACTCAGTTGGGTCTCCATGCACAGGGCAGCCTGGAATGGCAGAGGAGTTACACCCCTGGGCTACCTTCAACCATCGTGGATCAATGCTCAGGATCCCGTGTTCTGGAGGGACAATTCTGTAGGGTCCCAGAGGCACCAAGGTCCAGGGCTCATCAACACACCTTGTATTGGCTTCCTCCCTCCTAAGACATACCCTTTCTGTTCCCTCTCCTGCCTCTCCTGAGGTCCCCTCTGGAATAAAATACCTGCACCCACATCCCTGGTCTCAGGCTCCACGTTCAGAGAAGCTTCAACTAGGACATAAAGCTATAGTGCCATCAGCTGTGTACTTGCTCCAGGATACCCTCGCTGACCTCTCTCCCAAGCTGCCTTGATCCTACATCTCCTGTTCCATCCAACATCTGTGCAGATGTCTGCATGGCTGGCCTCATTCCACCCCACTGTATTTCTGAGCTCACTCCCCACTTGGCTCCAAGGCAAGGTTCTTTGTCACCCGAGGGTGTGCTGGCTCAGGGGACCCCTTATTTTATTGTGGTTGTGACCACCGTTATCAACAAACACATGGGCTCCAGGGACCTCTGTATTGAAATTTTGCTTTTAAAAAGGTAATATTGTTCTGTGTAGAAAAAATAGAGTTATGAGTTCACTTGATTACCTGATTCTTAACTATCCCCTGTAGGTTCAATAAAAGAATAGTTATGTGAATAACGACATTCACTTGGTAGACAACTCTGCAGCCATTTATAATTTTTAAGTAACTTATTAGGTAATAATTTTTGCTAAGCACTAAGTATATACCACATACTGGGATAAACGCTTTTACATGCATTATCTCATTTAATCCCACAATAACTCTATAATATAGGTACTAGTATTACCATCATCAACATTATTTCCCCCTTTTTACAAATGAAGAAATTGAGTCTTATATAAAATCATCAAATAATGCTCTAAATATAATATTGAGGTAAAGAGCAGGGCATAAAATGGCTTATTCAATATATGTCAATTATGTTTATATAAGTGGAGGGTAAAAGACGAAAAGGTAATGTATTAAAATGTTGGCCATGGTTGTCTCTGGATAATGGGATTACAGGTAATCTTTATTTCTTTGGAGTGTAACTTGCTTGGTGATCATGGCCATTCACACCTTCAGGTTGGTTCTCTGGTGCTCTGTCTTCTCTGTGAGATGCAGGTTGAGTCCACAGCCCCACCTTCTCCTCCGTGAGATGCAGGCTGGGGTCTATGACTCCATCTTCTCCTCCGTGAGATACGAGTTGGGTTCCCATGGCCCCACCTTCTCTTCCACAAGACACAGGTTGGGTCCACTCCAACTCTTCTCCTATGAGATGCAGGTTGGGTCCCCACGGCCCCACCTTCTCCTCTGTGAGATGCAGGATAAGTTCTCAGCGCCACCTTCTCCTCTGTGAGATGCAGGTTGGGTCTCCATGGCTCCATTTCCTCATTTGTAAGAAACAGGTGCCAGAGCCTTTGATCCCTGAGGGCCCTACTGAGTGAGATATTTCAGGATTCTACAGTCTCAGTGACAAGAGAGGAAACTGCCAGGAGCCAAAGCTCAGCATCCAAGAAGGGCTGAGAAATTATGCTAGGTCAGATCGTTGAAAGGACGCAGGACTCCAACAAAGTAAGAATCGTGAAAGGTTTTGTTACAGGCAAAGGACACAGAGCAATAGAGTAAGGAAACTCTGAGCAACTTTAGGAAGATCCACACTATCCATGGGCAGTTGTTAAGGGCTCCTTCTCAGTCACACAGGACTAGTTTGGTCTCCAGTCATGGACCACCTAGATGCGTATGGGAGATCCCAGGCTCAGGAATGTCACAGTATAAGTTTCAATGAGACATTTCTTCATTTTACCTTCCTCTGGTCACGTAGCCAAAACTAGGCAGAATAACTTGGCATAATAACTGAAACCAGGTGCAGACCATCCATCTATGTTTTCCAATAAACTGTGCAGCAAGTTGGTACATGGCGCCCCCAGGCAGTTCTGGACGTCAGACAGCACACTATAAACCACTGATTAATACAACCCATCCCTTCCTGTCCAGGTCCATGGTTCCAGAGTCTCTGGAGATAAGCACAGAGTTACATAGACCAGCGGCAAGTTTGCCCTATCTTTACAGAGACCAATGATAAAAATGAGCCTTCCTGAGCCCCCTGAAGTCACAGCTCAGCCATCTTCCAGATGAAAACAGCACTAGATGTGCAAGAAACCCCCTGGTCACAAAAAAAGCAGTTGAACATGGCCTCCTGAAGCCTCCTGGGCCCAGACTGGAATGTCTCTCTCATTCATCACCAATCCTCTGCTCCTGGCAAAGTGAGAGTGAAGGAGTTTAGGGTGCAGACTATTCTCCTGCCTCCTCACTCCTGGATCCTCTCCCCCCCCAACTCCATAAATGCTTTCTGCAATATCCCATAACCTGGCAGGCAAAGAAAGCTTTGGATGAAGGGAGAACCGACCAACCTGAATTCCACCTTCATTCAGGAAATATTTATTAACTGTGCCTCATGTGTCAAGAGCTGTGCCAGATGCTAGAGAGTTCATGGGACTAGGGAGAAGTCATCCCTATTGCATGGTGCTTACAGTCTAATAGGAGAAACAGATAACTAACAAATAAACAGTCAAGGAAATACATGATTTCATGAAAGAGAATGAAGGGATTTGGAACCTTTAAGAGATCAGAGGCCAAGAGGGAGTGACCGTCTCTGAGGGACTGACATTTAAGCTGAGACCTGAAGAATGGGAGGGCTAGCACAGATGAAGAGCAAGGGAAGAGTATTCAAGTTGGAGGGAACGGCATGTGCAAAGGCCCTGAGGAGGCACAGCTTGGTATGTTAAAACAACAAATTAATATTAATACTAATTAAGATTTCCAGTTGTTCCCTCTGGAAGCCAGTGTAGCTGGAAGACAGTGGGTATCCGGGAGAGTGGTGGGAAATGAGGCTGGAACACTAAAATGCATCACGGTGGGCCCTGTAGCCATGGCAAAGAGTTTGGGTCTTATTTCAGGTATGATGTCATGAACTGGGTTCCCCAGAGGCAGAACCTGAGATGAGGCTTCGGTGCAGGCACTTATTTGGAAAGTGATCTCACAAAGTAGGAATGAGGTGTGGAAAGATTTGGGAGAGAAGGACATATATATGTTCACCATCAAGATGACCACTGGGGCCAACAGAGGCTCCATGCTGCCAGACCTCTGAGAAGTGAGCAGGGAGCCCCCCAGAAATCTCCTCCTGAAGAAGCTCCCTTTCTCAGCGGGTAGACAGTTGCTCCTTGGGTCCTTTTCTCTGCATTTCTGCACTTTTGTGCAGGTTGGACAGGTTCTGGCAGCATCCAAGAAGGCCCCAAGGCAGAAAGCATAAGACGCCAGACACATTCTTGAGGTGGGCAACTGTGAGCAAGAGTGAGTCTCAGCCCAGAGAAGGACCACAGGGATGAGATGCAGGCGTGGCGGACCTCTGCCAACAATGCGGAATCCCAGAAAGTCTTTAAGTGGGAAAGGCTCGTCTGATATGCATGTTAGATGGCATCTGCCCAGTTGTGCACACAAAGGAAACAAGGAGAATCTTACATCTATTAAGCACCTACTCCATGCACCAGTACCGGGAGCTTTACATACATTATCTTTGATTCTTCACAATAGCAATGATTATCCCCATCTCACAGATGTGGAAACTGAGGCTCAGAGAAAAGAATTACTTTGCAGAAGGTCTCACGGACAGGGAGCCCCTTATCGGCCCCCACTGCTCTCATCTGAGGCTGTGGCAACACCAGGGGGCTCTGCCACTCTGTTTTTGTCTGGGGGCGCTGCACTCCCCATGGGTCCTCCCTAGCTCAGGTGGCACCAAGCAGCCAGCCCTCCAGAGCCCCCAGGGCCCTGAATTTTGACTTTCTGCCCCTGCAGGTGTTTGCCTCCCCCACATGCAGAACTGTGCCGCCAGGAAGACTAATTATAAATGCTGGGTATTTATAGTGAGTTTCTCCACCCAGTGCTTCCAGCACCTCAAGGGAACTATTTACAGAATCCTCCCAGCACCTCGGAAAGAAAGGCAGAGCTTAGGAAGGGAAACTGAGGGGAAGCAGAAGGGGTGACATCTCCTGAAGTAAGGACCCTCAGCCAAGGAGGTCTTGCAGGGTGTCCTCTGAGGAAGCTCTAAGGATTGGACGAGACAGCTGTCAGGGCAGAGGGGTTCGAGAGGAAACCTGTGACCACACACCTGCCCACAGCCACAGACTGGGCCATTTCCCAGCATCGGCCCATTTAATCTCTGAGCCTTAGTTTTCACATCTGTAAAATGCGGCTATGATAGTGCTGCCTCCCGGGCTTATGAGATTTAAATGAATTCAAACAGGTAAAGAATAGAGTTTGGCAAGGAGTAAACTTTGATAAATGTTAGCTATTTCTTATTATCGTTATTCTCATCCTTACAAGTAACCCAATAAAACAGGTAAGTATTATGCATTAGGTTTGAATTTCAACAAATTAATAATAATAATAATTAAGATTTCCAATTGTTCCCTCTGTGTCGTACGGCTGCGCCACAGGGCTATTAAGGAACCAAATTTATAAAGGCAAAAGCAGATGGTTTCTTGATGCCTCCAGCCGTATCAGAGGAAAAAGGAAATGGGCAGGGGCCAGAGACTTATTTCTGGTTCTACACTGAATGTCAAAATACAGTGACCCATGAGGCACGTGACAAGTGAGTTGCTAGAAAAAGGAAATTGAGACAAGATCTTTGCAGGCCGCCACACACTCATGCCTCCCGTCTTATAACAGGGAGCAAGGCAAGAGCCAACCATGGGTCATCCAAGGTGTCAGCCGTTAGCTAGCTTCCAGAGCCTAAACCACAGAGCCCTGAAGGTCCTCCCGAAATGCACAGAATGAAGCAATGATCTCGCACCTTGCCGAAACACTGTGAGGACAAATGAAAAAGAAAAACATTACAAAGCTCTTGGTACATGCTGGGTGGTCACCATTATCAGAGCCTTGTTTTCATTATTATTTATTTCTTATCCAGTTTTTAGTATTTTTCTATAGTAAAACTATAACATTCTTGACATTAAAAATAATTTAAAACTCTAAAGAAGGATAGAAGCGGGAAAAAAAATGGCTCTTCCTCCCTCTCCTCCCTCCACCCAAACTGTCATTGATAAGGTTGCTACTGTTTCCGTTTTCTTGGTAGGGGCAGAAATCTTCAATCTGTAAAGTCCGCAGTGTGAATTGCCTCCCAAGACAGCCAGTGACCCTCTGCATGACCCTAGGCAAGTCACTTTTCCTCTCTGGGACATGTCCTCTTGTGCACAAAGAGGTGGCTAGGCTAGACCAGGCATTCCCAGGCTTTGCTGCACATTAAACTTTGAAGTCCTGATGCCCAGGCCTCACCCCCAGCGAAAGAATCAGGTAGGACCCAGGCATCAGTGCGTTGTTAAACCCTAGGTTGTTTCAAGTATCAGCCAGGGTTGCAGGTGCCTACCCTGGGCCTTCTCACACTCCGATGGGCACAGATTGTCCTCGGCCTGTGCTAATGTAGATTCTAGTTCAGTAGGTCTCAAGTAGGGCCTGAGGTTCTGAATTTCTAACTAGCTGCCAGGGGACACTCGTGCTGCTGGTCCAAGGAGAATACTAGGAACAGTAAGGGACTGGATCACTGGTAGGAAAACTTTGTTAGCCTTGGAATACTCTCATCAAAGGGAATTTTACATGAAAATTTATTTATCAGAACTGGTCTGGTTGAAGAGAGAGATTAAAAATAGGGGTCCCACGCTCGGACTCTCCTCCAACCCTCTGTTAGGCAGAATTATGGCCCCCCAAAGATGTCATGTTCTAAGCCTGAGAACCTCTGAATATGTTGTTACATGGCAACAGGGAATTGCCGCTATTGCTGGCTTTAAAGACAGAGGCGGGGGCACGAGCAGGCAGGCAGCCTCTAGAAGCTGAGAAGGACAAGAAAACAGATTCTCCCCTAGAGCCTCCAGAAAGAACACCTTGGTTTTAGCAAGTGAGATCTGCTTCTGACCTGCACAACTTTAAGACAAATTGTGGTTTTTGTAAGCCACCCAATTTGTGTTCATTTGTTAACAGCAGCAATCGGAAACTAATTTCCTATTTCCTCCACTCCATGAAACATCTCCCAAAAAGTTCTAGATCACTCAAAACCGGGTGGACTAGATGACCTTCATCGCCATGGATCCATGATGGGGCTGAGATGCACTAAGTCTGCCCTGCACAGCTACCTCCTAGGCAGCCAGTATTCCAGGGCTTGCTGACACATCCTGGTCTGGTGGTATCAACTTCCCCAGGATTTCAAGGCAATTCTGCCCCCCATTTCTGGCAGGAGGGGAATCCTGGTAGCCTCCTCAGCAACGTGAAAGCTATTTTCAGCTCGGCATCTGAGCATTTCAGCAAAGAGCAGTTTTGATGTGTCTCTTGGCCCCCCTGGCGGGGGGAATCTCCGTTCTCTCCTTGTGGTAAACATGGCCAGATTGAGTCTAACACCTGCCTGCTCCCTACTGCCATGGTACCTAAAGCACCTCTGGTCCAACCAACCAGCCCAGAGCAGGACAGGGGTGAGGAGGAGACCCCAAGTCTTCTCCCATCTAGTAGTCTCCCCTATCCCAGAGGTAGGGGACTGAACTGTTCAAGAAGAGAGCAAATGGGCAGAGGTCTTGGGGGTAAGAGGTCCTAGGCAGATGAAGTCTCAATATGAAGGCACTAGAACAGTTGTTCTTAGCCCTGCTACACTCTAGATTCATCCAGGGAGCTTTTAAACTCTTGATGTTCAGACTGCTGACTCCAAACCAATCATATCAGTATTTCTGGGGTATGGCCAAGGTGGCAGGGTTATTTACACACACACACACACACACGCACGCCCGCACGCACGCACGCGCGCAAACCTCCCAGGTGATCTCAAGGTGAAGTCAGAGTGAGACCGGCTAAATCAGTGGTTCTCAGAGTATGGGTCATGGACCAGCAGTAGCAGCATCATCTGGAAGCTCGTTAGAACTGTAGACCCTCAGGCTCCACCCCAGACCTGTCGAATCAGACTCTGCATTTTAACAAGATCCCCACTAGAGTCCTTGGTGCATTAAGTTGAGAAGCATGACAGTGGAACGTTAATAGTTGAGGTTGCTGGCTCTAGGTCAGACTGCCTAAGGCTGGGAAGTGTCTCCACTGCCTTTTACCCATGAGGCCTTGGGCGAATGACAACCTCTGAGCTGCTCTGCTTCTCCTTTTGGCTTTCTCCCACATCCCACAGGGGGTTAAGCCAGAAAACCCCAGGAGTCCACAATAGTCCAGGAAACCCACAGCCTATCCTGGAGGAAGAGGTTCAGGTAGGCCCTGAAACTGAAACAACCTGGGGGGCCTCCAGAAGAAAACAAGCACGAAATTCCAATATAAAATCAGGTGTATCAGGAAATGGATCTAACTTAAAGTATTCTTCCCCTCTGTCTCTTTAAATGAGTATCCTCATCAGATCCTGACTTCTAGTTTCAAAAAAAAAAACTGTCTTGTTATGTATATAAATGGATTTACAATCTTGGCCTCATGAAAAATTAACAATCCAACCATAGTAGCTGAAAAATAATAGAAGCTTCAGGATATTCAAGAGAAGGATTATAAAAGTCAGCACTTAATTGAGACTCCTCTGTTGATGTCATCAGAGACCTGGAAGAATGTTGGAAAAGCCAGTGCTTCAGAGGAAGAACCAGGCAGTTCTCTGAAGAATTTTAAAAACAGGAACAAGGATTTCTCAGTTTGCAGGGTTCTCTGGAAGCGGGCCCTTTGGGATGAAGGCAGGCAGGCTATACTTAGAGAGAGACGCATGGTGAAGAGCAATTCTGTTACTATAAATTCATTTCCAAAAGCCAAACATATGTGTGTGCGCACACAGAAATACCATATATATGGAAGAGATAAATCAGCGTATGACATTTAGCCCTTCCTAAATTGGGAAATATATAAAAATTTTTTTTTTTTTTTTTTTTGCTTATGTGGGAATAAGAAGGAAGACATTTCACTTCAATAAAGATTGATCCGGTAGAGAATAATCTATATTCTTAAGGGTAATTCATTCATTTATTCATTCACTCACTCAGTCTGCAAAAGTTGAGAGCTTCCACGTGCCAATGAGGAACAAGACTGATATAATTCTAGTCTTTGTGAAGCGTGTGGTCTAGCACCCACCTCTCAAACTACGGTCCTAGACCAGCAACACTGGCCTCTTCTGGGAACTTATTAAAATGCAAATTCTCAGGGCCCATCCTAAACCTACTAAATCAGAATCTGTAGTTTTGCGAGATCTCCCAGGGATTCACATGCACAGTAAGGTCTGAGAAGCCCTGATCTAGAACAACCTAACTTCTCAATCTGCTTAGCCATGGAGGAAAAATTGCCTGGAACTGAGATTTTACCTATGACCCACAGACAGGGTGTCATTAAATAGGAAGATTAATAAAGTTAACTATATACAACCCAATCACTCCTCCCACCAATCCAGATTATGAATCCAAGACGTTGCTGATGTATGTCATTGCAAAAGACTGTGAAAGCCAGAAACAGCGATCAGGAAAGCTGGGAGGTATTATACAACTGTTTCATGGTTCATCGGTGCCCATGAGTCCAGGGACCTTCTCAGGAAGGACAAGACAGGTTCAAGTTGCAGGTCAGAGGGCTAGAGGGAAAGAAAGTTTGTTTATCTTGGTACAGAAACTGAAAAGAGTCAAATTCCAACTCCAACACTCGAGCCCACTAATGGATGCACTGGCTCCAAGATCAGCAGAGTAACAGATGGGAGTGGAAGGAAAAAAATATTTCCCCTAAACTTGCTGAGTCCGAGAAAGATGTCAGAAGATTTGGACTCAGCCAGCATGATTAATCTTACCAACTTTACCTTGAGTTTCATTTTTGGTGGGGGAATGGCATCAGCTTAAAAGTTAATTACAAGTAAGGAACAAATCATGCAGCTGATGCACACATTACAAACAAATTAAGTTCTTAAAATAGGCAACACACCACTTGGAACAATGATTTATAAACCCAAGGGTGCATGAAAATAATTGTAGAAGGTGAGCAGACTAATAGACATGTGAATTAAATGACGGCAAATTGTAGATATTAACCAAAAATGAAAGAGAAACATGGTCGACCTCTCATTTTGTAAACAAGCCAAGTGGAATGATCCAGGATGCAACCCCTGTGGAGTGAAGAGGGAGGCCGCTGATGTAGACAGGGCTCCCCAAAGATGTAGAAGCAGCCAGAGGGTGGGAATGAGGACAAGAGGAGGGGCCACCAGCAGGGAGAGCTCAGATCAAAGCTGGCAGGCAGCATCCCACCACAAAAGGGTAAATTCGGAGGCGTGTGGGAGAGGAAGTTTCAGCTGCAGAAAGTTGGAAATGAAGTCCAAAGTCTCCATCATGAAGTGAGGAAACCAAGCACAGAGAGGACAAGTAACTTTCCCAAGATCACATAGAGACTGTCAGAGGCAGCCCTTGAACTCTAATCTCCTCATTCCAAGTTATACTTCCTTCTCATTCAGCAGGGATTGCAAATTCACGTGCCTACAGAGTCAGGCAGGCAACAGAAATGCAAGAGGCTGGCCAGATGTGGGAGACCATAGGTCAGCACTGTCCAAGAGAAATCCAATGGAGCCACATTTCTAACTTAAAAATTTCAAGTAGACATCTCAATTTGGACTAGCCATGTTTCAAGTGCTCAATAACCACATGTAGGTAGTGGCTACCTTACTGGATAGCACAGCTAGAGAGGGCGACAGGGAATATTTAAAAATGGGAGAGAGGTTGACCCATCTACAGGGAACAGCTGCCATAATCCCAACCAAGAGGGAATGTGAGACCAGCTGTTCTGGTGTTCAAGAAAAGCCAAAAATCCAGATTTTCATGTGAAATCTCTCAATGTTAAATAATGGATCCATTACATTAAAAAATATCATTGTGTGTCTTAGTCTGCTCAGGCTGCTATAACAAAATACCTGATACTAATGATTTATAATCAACAGAAACTTATTTCTCACAGCTCCAGAGACTAGATGTCCAAGAACAGTGCCAGCATGGTAGGGTTGTGGTAAAGGCCCCCTTCTGGGTTGCAGATTACTGACTTCTCACTGTGTCCTCACATGGTGGAAGGGGCAAGGGAGCTCCCTGGAGCTTTTTTTATAAGGGCATTAATTCTATTCATGACGGCTCCACCCTCATGACTTAAAAGCCTGTCCAAGTCCGCACCTCCTAACACCATCACTTTTGGAGGTTAGGATTTCAACATGTGAATTGTGGGGCAGAGAGTGGGGATACAAACAGTCAGACCACATCATTGCACTAGCCAGAACACATCTGAGAATTAGCATGTGGCCACCATTTTGTAACCCCTACTTTATATCATGCTACTTCAGAAGCAAAGAGTGACTTCATTAAATAATCACCTTAAGCATCCTTAGGAACCTGACTAATCATTACCAACCATCTTTATGACAAGTTCAAGTTCCAGTTCTTTCACTCCTCCACATGAAACTTAGTGAGTTAACCTCTCTGAGCCTGTTTTCTTCTCTCCAAAATGGTAATAATCTCTTTCATGAGCATGTCTTAAGGGCCAAGTGAAAAAATTAAATGGAAAAGCAACTCATAAGGGTCAAAACACCACACCATGATTGCCACTGGAACATTCTCAGAGAATGGGGCATGGTTAACCATCATGATGGCATCTGAGACCTCACCTGCCATTGTAACTAGGATTCCAAGCCCTACCTTTCCACATCCTGTTCCTGAAGCTCAAGAGAGCCTCCTTCACTAAGAGTTTTCTCCCTTTCTAGTCACCTTTTACCCACTTCGAGCCACACCAGTCTGAAATCCTGATACAGTAATTCACTTATTCATTCAACGAACACCACTGATCATCCATCTTGCATCGGTCATCTGGAAAGTAAGGCTAGATAGTATAGCGAACACCACTGGTGCTCTGCCCACACCTTTTACCAGTCCTCTGTGCCCATCTCCCAGCTTCGAGACATCTCGGTTTGGACTAGCCCCATTTCATGTGCCCAGCTCACACCTGCTACCTACTTGAGATAACTGCCTTCGAACTATGAGAATCTGTCAGTCATATCTCAGAGCTATAGAAGTGCCTGTAAATTGATGTTCCCGGTGACTCATGGGAGCAGGATGATACACGCCCAGCTGCCCCTTGACTCAAGGGGAGACAGATGCTAAGATGTCATTTACCCTCCAGAGCTCCCCATGGGGATCAGGCTACGGCTGAACTTGGTCTGAAGTCTCACCCTTGTTTGGCTACATCCCCTTCTCTGTCCTGCTTTTTCACTCCCCTGCTGTCAGTTTCTCCTGGAAGCGCTTCCCTACTAAGTCACGGGCACGTGAATCTTCATCCCAGGTTCTGATTCTGGGAGCATTTGACCAAGGACACAAACATTATTCATATGCAGCCTCTCTCCTCAAGGAGCTCTCCAGCTCACCGGAGAGGCTGACATACCACAAACTGGAAAACTCTTGATTCGCCAGGATTCCTTTTGGGGACAGTGGTGTATTTGTTTGGAAGGATAACTTAATAAATTCAGGGGGGCGGGCAAAATTGAATCTCTACAGGCATGAGTGCTGCTGGTGCCAAGACTTCAAGAGAAGAGGATGAAATTGCTCTGCATGAGACCATGAGAGGCTATTTGTTTCCCAGAGCAGAAAATGAAGGACAGTGTCAGGCATGGAGGGGAGGCCAGGAGCAGTGTGATGTGGCGTGATGCCTCTCACCTTCAACAAGTTAGCAAACCAGCATGCAGACACTGGAGCTGGAGATGAAAGAGACCACAAGGAACTAAACCCTTGAGAAACCATGGGAAAGACTTTGAACCACCTCAGGCCATGGCATGGGATCAGGGACATTTGGGGCAAGTTTGCAGGCTGCCACCAACGCCCACCAGGAAGACTGTGGCATCCTCCTAAGTGGCCTCCTGCTTCTATGCCTGACCTCGTCCCACACTATCAATTCTCTACCAGCAGCCAGAGTGAGCTTTTGAAATGCAACTTGGTCTTGACATTTAAGTTTATAAAGTTCCTGAGTCCAGGTCACATCACACCTCTTTTAAAACCCTCCGATGGCTTCCTATTGCATTTAGAACAAAATCCAGAGTTCTTATGCAAGCCTCATGACCCTGTAAGATCCCTCTTTCTGTTCCTCAAACAGATCCATCTTGCTACCACCACAGGGCCTTTGCACTGGCTCTTTGCTCTGGCTAGACCATTTTCTCGAAATCCCCAGAACTTCCCAGGGCTGGGTGTTTCTCATCATTCAGTTCCCAGTTCAACTGTCACTGCCTCACTCAAGTCTTTCCTCATCATTTTGTGAATTTCAGTACCTCCCTCATTCTATCTATACCACATAATTCTATGTCAGTTTCCCCAGAACACTTACCAGCATCTGAACTTACACTATCTCTCCTTCACCAGAACATAAGCCTCATGAAAGGCAGGGACTTATCTTATTTACCAGTGTGTGTCTAGAGTCTGGCACATAGTAGATGCTCGATAAACACTTGCTGAGTGACAAAAATGGGCTTCTGAGGAACAGGCAAGCCCCAACTGCATTTGGATGGCATAGACAAATGATATCGATATACCAAGGTTTGTGAGAGCACAGAGGGGTCAGAGAAAGTTCCTCAGAAGAGAGAATATTTGAACTGAGCTTTCACAACACTGGCTTTTGCTCTGTTCAGAATGCTCTGATTGTCCCTCAAAAGCACAAAGTCCTTTCGGGCCACTCATAGATGCTGCTCT
>NW_006435763.1:810452-818942 GCF_000325575.1 Pteropus alecto
GAAATATTTGACTGAGCTTTCACAACACTGTTGCTCTGTTCAGAATGCTCTGATTGTCCCTCAAAAGCACAAAGTCCTTTCGGGCCACTCATAGATGCTGCTCTCTCTCTCTCTCTCTCTGGGACGCTCCTCTCCATTCTTTTACTTGGCTAATTTCTGCCCACACTCCAGGTTTCAGCTTCAATGCCTCTTGCTCAGCCAAGCATTCATTCTTTGACCCACTACCATCCAAGTTAAGTCCTCCCTACTATTCTCTCTCCAAGCGTCCTATCTCTGTCATTCTCAGCACTTACTCTCCAGGAATTCTTTGTACCTAGGGTGCTGCCTAGATACAATAGGTATTCAATCAATCTTTGCTGGTGAATAAATCAGTGGGAGCCCACATGGAAGACAGAGTGGAAGGACATTCCTAGCAGAGTTCAGAGCATATGCCAAGTTAGTAAGCCTTGGTGCACTGGGGAAGTCACATGTTGTTTGGTGTGCCAAGTGAATAACGTGCACTTGGAGAAAAGACATGTAATGGGGTAAGAGAAGCAGAGTGATGAGAGACCTGGATGGAATTTTCTACCACCCCTGTTTTCCCTGCGACTTGACAGGTCCCTACCAGTTACTGTCTACATCTACACAAAGAGATATGGAAGGATCTTTGTGACTGCCAAAGAACCTTTCCATGTGCCATGAAGGTAAAAGATAGAGAAAGAGTGAAAAACTGGCTACTCTAATGAACTGCAGGTCATCATGGGTCTGGACCAGCGAGAGCAGGCAACATGCTCACCTTAGAAGAGATCCAAACAAAACCCAACAGCCTGTGTCACTTTAAATCACCCACTCTTCTCCTCTATAATGGCTTTCTGCACAGCAGACAGTCTGTGTTGTGGAAAGATGACTGGATGGAGAATTCTTCAAGGTCAGGAGATTCTGGGGCAGGGTGATCCTGTGAGATCATTTGTAGTAATCCCAGTGGAAGAGGATTTGGGTCCTACTGTGGGAATCACCAGCTCTGCTTCACCAGAGGTTTTCGGCTTTCCACATTCCAGGCTCATCGTGGAATAACACTTTCTAGGCCCCCTGAGGTTGGGTGAGGCCATGTGACTAGTTCTACACAATGAGTTGCAAGCAGAGTGATATGTGTCACTTTTAGATTGGGGCACTTTAATTGACAGTGCGAGACCCTCCGGAGCTCCCTTTACCTTGATCTTTCTCCACGATGCACCATTATTTCTCCTTGACTTCCCTGCTCTCTCCCCTCTCCTCACTCTAGGGAGAAGCCCTGCTCTTCTTACACTCTATTCTAACCATTTGGGAATTCTTCTGAATTCTTTTAATTCTCCCAAAGGCTTAAATGTTTGAACACTAAAGTCAGGCATTTGCAGACTTTTTTTATACTGTCCCATATATTTTTTATACTGTGCTATACCTCCCCCTAGAAATAGCCCAGCCATCTGTTTCAATTAGGGTGGAAGGGGCATGGAGCAAGAAAGGAAAAGGGGGGAATAGTGTATCAATTAATACTTCAAAAACACTATTGATCTATTTTCAAATTCACTGACCCTTTCATCTGTCATCTTTATTCTGCTGTTAACCCCTTGCTATGAATGTTTTAAGACATTGTATGTTTTAGATTTAGAATCTCAATGTTTCTTTCTCATTTCTATTATTGACTGCGACTTCTTATCTTTTCATTCATCATGAGCAAATTTTCCTTTACGTCACAGTCGCAATAGCTACTTCAAGAATCCTTGTCTGCAATTCCAACATCTGGGTCATCTTAGACTCAGTCTCCATGGATTGTCATTTCTTTTAAGAATGGGTCACATCTCCCTAGTCTTTGCATTTCAAGTAATTTTGGATTGTATCCTAGGTATTCTAAATGTTATACTGTGAAGGCTCTGGATGCTGTTCTATTTCCCACAAAGAGTGTTGATTTTTAAATTTGTTTTAGAAGGCAATTAACTTTAGGAGATTCAAGCTGCAAATTCTGCCAGCTGGGCAGCCCCTCAACTCTCAGTTCATTTCTTTTAGACTTATCTGGGCTGATTAGGGTTCACCCTAGGCCAGGATGCCTCAGAAGTCAGCCAGAGACTTGGGTAGAATTTATCCACAAAACTGAGGCCCCCATCTCTGCCTTTCTTTCCTGTGAGAGCGGTTGTCCATAACTCTGTCCTTTGGCTCTTCAGGCCAGAAAGAGTACAGGTTTCCCATGGGAGTTTTAACTACCACCATCAGCCCTGCAGGAAGCTGGGTTGTTGTTGTTTTTTTTTTTCTTTTCAATTTTTTTCCAGAGTTTATATTTGCTATCTATGGGGAAATCAGTTCAATTAGCATTAACTTGGCCATTACCAGAGCAAAATTCTGCATTTCGCTGTAGCATTCCTGATGACACAAAGAAAGAATTTTAAGCTCTAAAACATAAATATAAATCAAAAGCCCATTATCTCATAATAAAGGACAAGCCTTTAGAGATATACGTATCTCTATTAATAACTGCCTACACATCATTTTTCATTTTGTCGCAAACATGTAGAAATTTCATCTGGGATAGATACACAAGAGTCAAAGAATCAGTTTGATAATGACTCTGAATTTGTACCCACTTCTCACATCACCAATAGGCCTGGTTCCTCTTGAGGAGCAAAAGGAGAAAATTCCTATTTGTAGAGTACCTTCTAAGAGTCAAGGCCTTTGCTAGATGATTTGCCAGTTTAAATCACAGTTTTGCCCTCATCCTACTGATGAAGAATTCTGGGATTTGAGAGAATAAGTAAATTGGCCAAGTCTCAAACTGACGGATCTGGAGTTTGCCCTCAGGTGACAGGGATGTTCAATAGAGGTAGGTGGCTGTCAGCAAAGACGACGTCTGCTGAGCACACTCCCTGCACTTTAAAATATCGGATTGTATGTCTATCTTTTCTAAACACCACCAGCCAAGCTCAGCCCTAAATCACATTGCTAGAGGTGATCGTGCAGGTGAGGAATGCTGAGATTCTCTCAATGTCACATTGAATGGCATTCCTCATGATTCCCAGCTGATGGTCCTGTGTAAACCACAATCTCAGAGATCCCAGTCTCAGTCTGTCTGCTTTGAAACCTCCCCATGTGTCCTTATCTAGTACAAATACCAACCCCTCTCCTATTCTGCAGATGGGGCTATAAATTGCCTTTCCTGGGGGACAACTTGGCGATACCTTATTAAAATTGTTCAGACCCTTTCACCAAGGAATTTCTCTTCTAGGAACAGCCTAAAGGGACAATCATAGAAGCAGACTGAGATTTATGTACGGACATGAACACTGCAGAATCATTTGTAATAGTGAGAAATTATAAAATATTGAAATGTCAAAAAGTAAGAAATGGTTAAATAAAATATGATATAGCCGTACCATAGAATATTAATGTGCCGCTGCTAAGAATCACATTCCAGGAGAATGTTTAAAGATGTGGAGAACTGCTGATATATATAAATGTTGAACTGAATAAAATAATGCAGGTCTCAATATAATATGATCCCATGTATAGGGTTATGTGTGTGTGCATGTGAGTGTGTATGAATAGGCATTTGTCTATCCCTTTATGTATCTAAAAGGATATGCAACAAAATGTTAATGGTGGTTATCTCTGAGGATTGATATATAACAAAATGTTAACAGTGGCTATCTGTGGGGATTGATATTACACATAATCATTAAAATTTCTTTCTCATACCACTTCCTGAAATGAGTGTGTATCGCTCTTAAAAATAAAAATAAACTATTTTAACTTTTAAACGCCACGAAGGGAAACCAGAGTGTCCAAGGATGGAATACAGGGCCCTAAATACTGGAATTTTAAATATTCAGGGAAAATAAGGGTATTTCGAGTCAAATCATTAACAGCTACGTATCAGTTAACCTCTGCCACATAACAACTACAAAATCTTAGTGACATTTGATAAAAGGCATTCATTTAACTCACATGTCCGTGAGTCAGCTGGGTTTGGCTGATCCAGGCTGAGCTTATTCATGTGTCTCTGGGCTGAGCTTGGGCAGAGTAGCTGCAATGGTTCTGTTCTACTCGTGTCTCATCCTGTCCCTGAGACCAGTGGGCAAGAGCCCAGGCAACTTCTCGTGGTGGTGAGAGATGCAAGATGGCAAGCCTCATCATGCAAGCATTTTGCAAGCTTTTAGTGGCATCACATATGTTGCCATTCCATTGGCTAAACTGAATCATATGACCAAACCGAAAATCGAGGAGAAATCCTGCCTTTTTAATGAGAGGAACTGCAAAGGTACATATCAAAGAGTATGAGGAACTAGAACCACATTCCATATACAAATGGTCATCTTGATAGATGCTGGCACGTGGTGTGAGTTGGAGACCATGACTTGCAGGTCATCCTATGTAGACAGAGACAGATTCCTCCACCTCCTCCACCCCCACTGATGCCACTCAGCCAATATTTTTTGTTCCATGGATATCAACTATGCCAAGTTTATCCATGTCTGGTCATTTGAGTTTGTTTGTTGTTTGGTTTGTTGGCTGTTCTGTTTTGGCTATTTTACATCATTCAAACCGTTAATTACCTTTGAGATGCTAGTTAATTTGTTCCATTGCGTGTTTTGCTGTAGCATTCCTGATGACACAAAGAAAAGTTCTGAAGGGCAAGTGATTTGCCCAAGGGACATATAAATCAAAGCCATGACGTAAGCCACCCAGGCTGGGCACTGCAAGACTCCAGGGCTGTCCTGTTCAAATGTAGCCACTACTGAAATTTTAATTTTAATTAATTAAAATTAAATATAATTTAAAATGCAGTTCCTCAGTCACGCAAGCTACATTTCAAGTGCTCAGGGCCACATATGGCTAGTGGCTGCCATAATGGACACTGCAGACATGGAACAGGTCCATCTTTGCAGAAAGTGCTGGTGGACAGTGTTGCTCCAGATGGCACCACTGACATAGACCATGGTGTGGAGGGCGCCCCTGGAAGTTGTGTGATCCAGCAATCCTAATCCAGTGACCTAGATAATTTGTGCCCAGGTCTCCTGGCTCTCAGTACAATTCTGTCTGTGCTAAGTTGTCTGGGTGACATTTCTCGAGCCATTGGCTTTTTCTGTTCTTTCGATTAAACCAACATATACCTGCTATCCTTTCACTTTACCCAGTTTCTGCCAACCCAGTTCATCCTGGATATTTTTCAGAGAGTAATGGGTTTCTTTGACGTCCTAGTTCCTCTGCTTGGTACCCTCCGGCCCTGGACCAACTCTTAATTCTCATTCCCCAACACTCCTTGCCTCACGCTCTTGGCTCCAGTATGTTTGTAGTTCACCACACGTGTTGTTCTGTGTGTCTGGACTTGGGGATGTTGGGACTTTCCACCCCTGGAACTAGAATGCTCTTGTCCCACTCATCACATCACCTCGTCTTTAAGACTGAGTTTCAGCCTACCTTTTGGGGGACGCTTTTCCTGACCGCATTGATTCAAATGCTTCTTTCAACCCTCAGGCTCCCACAATAGCCTGGGTTTCCTTTGTCCTTGCCCCTTTGCTCCAGTATCTGGCTTCCCCCAGACTGTGAGCTCCCTTGGGACAGGACATCTCCTCCAGTTCAGATTACTGAAGTGGAGCCAGACCCACCTGGGTATAGACCACTGTTCTACCATGTTCTGGCTACACAATCAAAGACGAGAGGCTCGTTTTCCTCATCTGTAAAATGGGGATGATAATAGGGGTGTTCTGAGGGTGAACTGTGATGATACCTGTAGGAAACTTAGAACAGTGCTGGCACTTTAAGGGCCTGCTAAGTATTAGCTATTCCTCTTTATATTGCAAGGGGCTGGCATACAATAGGCACTCAGTTATTGCTGCCTGAATTAGTAAAATGATAGGAGACCTAAACTACTTTAAAGGAAGTCTCCAGGGAGTATCATTGTGCTATAGAAGAATCCAGCACTTTTAAATAACCCCTCAAAAGCAACTGGGAACAAAAACGGCTTCTAATGGCCAAGGAGAAAGCACAGCTATTTGTCTGGGATGGTTTTCCCTTCGGACTGCCCCATCTGGAGAGCAACTCCAAATTTCCCCGAGAGGCTGCCCACCCTGGCTGCAGAAGTGGTTAAGGACTTCCCACAAGGTCTTCCCCACTAGACCAGCTTTGAGGCAGCTTAAGCTCCAGTCAGAATAATCATCATGTATTGGGCAAATGTATTACACAAATTGCTTCTCATATAGGAGGTACTTACTACGTGCCAGTGATTCTCAAATAGGAGCAATTTTGCCCCGCTCCACACACACACGGTGGACTTTCGTCGATGTCTGGAGACCTTTCTGAACATCACAACTGGATTTGGGGTGCTACTGGCATCTAGTGGGTAGAGACCAGGATGCTATTCAACAACCTACAATGCACAGAATAGCCCCTCACAAAGAAGAACGATCCAGCCCCAAATGTCAATGGTGTCAAGGCTAAGAAATCCAGTTATGTTCCAAGACGCAGAGAATTGCATTGTCTCATTTGATCTTCATCATGATGATTTATGAAGGAGGAGGCAACATTATCCATCACTGCCCCCATTCCCCAAATGAGGAAACTGAGGCTCAGTCATGCAAACTGCCCACAGTTATACAGCCAGGAAATGGAGGAGATCTGATCCAAACACAGGCCATCTGACACAGAGCCCACACTCTTAGTGGCTGCCACATATTGGGGGACACCGCAGCCTTTAAACCCAGGTAGTTTAACAGTGAGAGCCCCAGTTTGTCATCAGTTAGGGACCTGGGTTGGAATCCTTGCTTGGCTACTCAGTACCCATGGGATCTTGGGCACACAATCTGTTAAGCCATCTAAGCTTCTATTTTCCCATCTGTAAAATGGGGGTAAGGATGCCCACTTCTCAGGGTAGTTTTTAGGGTTAAATCTGACAAGGAATGCAAAGTGCCTGACAATTAGTCTGACACTCATGAAATGGTAGCTGCTGCTGTTACTGTTGTCCTTGTCAACATCACTATTATTATTCCCATCGCCTTGGAAGCCCGAGTCCCTCCCACTCGATCCTAAGGAAACAAGAACTCGGTTTTGTAGCTGGTCCCAGTGCGCCAGCTGGCACTCAGAGACCAGTGGGTTGGTGCCTCGCCAACGCCAGATTTCACCCTACAGAAGGGGGCCTGCGCATTGGGAGGCCACGGCAGCTCTGCAGGAAAGAGACGTGTTGCTCACGTGCTCATGGCTGTGGGACCCAGAGCCAGTCGCTGGACCACTGAGGCTGCTTCCTCTTTCCTCAGGGTTGGTTCTTCCTGGTTCCTCCATTAAGAAGCATCGGAGTCTTTTAATGCAGGAAGCGGCGATGCATTGGCCCTGTCCCAGATTCATGCTGCCCTTTGAGGCTGTGTTCCCCAACAGAGGGAGGGAAATGGCGGCCAAGGGGGAGAATGGAATTCTTTGAAGAGAAAAGTAATTTCTCTCTGCTAACTGTCTGGGAATGCCTATCTTTTAGAATGTGCCAAGAGAATGCAACAGCCAAACTGGAGAGAATACACTAGAAAAGCTTCCAAAACATGGGAGCTGAGGTGGATTAAGGCAGTGCTTTCACGAGGCCTCTCAGACCCAAGACCAGCTTCACTTCACGTCTCTATTAATAACGATAATAAGACCCACCATTTATAGCCCACTGTGTGTCAAGCACTGTTATAATTGCCTTACAGTCATCATCTTTAACCCTATAATCAGTGTACCCATTCAGAGAACTGTTGTGCCAACACACAAAAGATGCTTCGAAGGGAGCAAATAGGAAGCGACATGTAAGCATTCGTCATCATCACCATCATTATTACAACTATTGCTATTATTACTGCCCTGCAAGATAGGTGTTATCTCTAAGGAACAGCAGAACAAATAGAGGCTGGTTTATCCAAGGCCACAAAGGAGGCAGGAAAGCACAGTGGTTAAACCATATACTTTTAACCAAGAGGCATTGGCGCCAGAGGGCCAACTCTCCAATCCCGACTTGGCTGTTCAGTAACCGCACACCAGCTTGGGCAAGTTATTTCCTCTGAACCTTGGTTTCCTTTTCTGCAAAATGAAGAAATGGACTACAATAAAAGCTCAGGTAATAATTCGATCTGTTTGTTTGTTTGTTTAATTATGAAAACTCAGCTCTGGAGTGCAGAAGTTAGAATTTAGACCATTTGTGGTTTTTTGTGAAGACTGAGCCCTCCCTGCCCTTAAGGGAAGAGGAACTTTCTGTGGCTAATGTGAAGTGGGCTCTACTGTGATAAGACAGGAGCATCTTGATCTGCCATAAGGGCTCCTACGAGACACAAGGTGGCAGCCAGGGTGAGGCTGTGGAAAGTGAAAGGCGCAGGGCAGGAAGGACAGGCCAGGAAGGACAGAAGGAGAGGAACCAAGAGTGGCTTTGTGTGGGACCAATGCCCAGGAAATGCCAGGTGAGAGGCCATGAGACAATGCTGCAGAGACCCCGCAGATGCCCAAGGTCTCTGCTAGACCAGAGGCTTTCCT